>NC_049984.1:18487139-18662400 GCF_000003815.2 Branchiostoma floridae | reverse complement strand
TGGAGGAATATCGAAACGGCTCTAGTTTTTGGGTAGTGAAACCACCAAGCACTTTTTGGGACGTCAAATGCATTACTTAGACTCCCTTGCAGTTTCCGGAACAGGGCTTTTTTTTTGGGGGGTGGGGGCTTCCGCGATTTTCAACGTTGATTATGTTCTTTTGTTTCGGGAATGTAGTTAGCCGAGGAAGGGAGTTTGGTGTGGAACTTTTGAGTTTGCCGTTATACTGATAGGGGAGTTTTTGCACCATCTGAAGACTCGTTATCACGGCAAACTTCCTTCCACAGCAAACTCCCTTTCCCGGCAAACTCCCTTTCCCGGCACAAGAGAACATAATCAACGTTGAAAGTCGGGGTCCACCCCCCCCCCCCCCCCAAAAAAAAACCCAGCCCCGTTCCAAAGACTGCAAGGGAGTCTATGTACTACCCTGCATGCCGTCAAGAAGTACATACTTAGTAGCCTACGAAGACTAGAAAACAACAAAAGACCAGCCGGCATTCTATGACATACAAAAGTCACTCACGACTTCAACCTATCATACACACGAACAAACACTAATAAAAATCGTCTTCTTTCAATATGAATAAATATATGGTGCTATTACAGAATAAGAAATGCAAGCAAGAAACTGCCGAATAAATGGGGAGGGGGGCAAAATCCAGAAAAGGGGGGGGGTCAGTACTCTCTACGCCACTTTCCATGACAAAAGGGATGCACTGGGTGAGGCAGACCGGGGAAAGATAATTAGGTGATAATTGGCCGCTAATGTATGCATATTCCGCCAACACACAATGCAACACACGGCTCGTGTCCTGTTGTGTAAGGTTGTTTCAAGGGAATCTGTAAGGGTATTTCAAGCCCTTTACACATCCTGCACACAGAAATGGTTCGTTTCCGAGAGATTCTAGGACATATAAAGGACTGTACACGTTTCGTTCGCAGGCATGAAACCTCCGGATTTTGAAGGACATGTATAATTTCCAGAAAGGTGTAAGTCAGTTTCCATCCTGGAAATGAGGCTTTTGGTGCAGTGTAATATTTCCCCTCAAGATAGCTTAGAATGCACCATTTTAACTTAAAATTCTTGAAAACTCCAGACCCCCCTACAATAGTGTCACCTATGTCACTTATTGCAACTAACCAAGAAATTTGACCCCCATAAAACAATCCTAGTTAAAAGCCTGATGTATGTTAACCAATCTTTAACAAATTTTCCTGCCTACTAACCTGTATATGTCTATCCTGACTGCAGAATCTACTTTTGATAAGTGAAAAAAGGAAGTGCAAATTTATGATCTACAACATCTGTCTCCTGCTTTGGACTTATATTGGTACATTGATGTATCTAATCACAAACCCTAATAATCTTATTGAAGAGCCACGAAGGAGTTATGATCTCACCTATAGTCCAACCACTTGTCACGAAAGTGTCTGTGTCGTAAGTCCCTGGGGAGCCGTACATATTTCCTGAAGACTGGATACAGAACCATAAAGTATGACATACTGTGAACATAGTGTTACTATGAAAAGCCATTAAAAGTAACATTTTTTCTGTTTCCAACAATTGTGCAAATCTTTTTTTTTCCAATTTGCAGTATTCTGTACAAGTCATATGAATGGAACTTCTTAGAACAGCTTAAGACATGACGATGATGATTGATGTCTGAAATTAAGACGTGAAGTCCACTCAGGGATGTAGATTGGATTTCAGTAGTGAAGGCAATCACTGGCTAAACATCAACTGAACAATCACGGCACGAAAACTGATATTTAAGCACGCTTAAACCTAACGTAAAGGTGACGTTGATGTACAAGAGCAACTAACGTAAAGGTGACGTTTATGCACTCTTGTGCATAAACGTCACCTTTATGCACAAGAGTGCATAAATGTCATCTGTACGTTAGACTTAAGCATTGCTTAAAGTATCATTTTTCGTGCCGTGAATCTACACATTTTATATACAATGTAGGTCGGTGTCATGTTTTGTCAACTATTTAAATCTGCAAGTAATTCAGGATGGCCACATGCATTAAATTCATCGGTTGTATCTTTCGAGGAAAATGTACTAAAGAATAAATAATGTACTAAACCCTAAATTTTCTAAATTTCCTTTTTCTTACTTCTACAGTACATATTAGTGATGAAAATGCCCAACATTGTAAACTGGTTGTTAGTTGTTGCTACAATATACTAGTAGTATGTTGATCACATGGAGTAGATTTCTTCAGGCAATGTCCCATTCATCAGGCAATTTCACTGTCTTTGAATTTTTACAGAGACTATGAAAGGATCAACCATCAACAAGGACTTACAGTAAGTTTTGTATTATAGGAAAGGTAAATTCATAAGTCACATTAGTGACCCACGAATACTTTCAATGTGACGTCCTACAGTTCTTACTTGACAAATGTGACAGAGCCGTAGAGCTGTAAAATCTACAATAACTGTTGATAAACTGAATTATACCAGAAACCAAGGAAGTTCATGATTTGAGGCTAAGATTATACGAGTGTCTAAAAGGTAACGACACCCCACCTTTCTGCTAGTCATTGAGGACCCGGATCGCAACTACACACGGCAGAGAGAATAAAACATGCAAAAAGTCCACACAGCAATAAACCAACGCAAAGTAAGTAAAGAAAGTAGACTCTCTGGAATGCTGTCACCTAAAAATGTCATTGTATATTACAGAAACAACTATGATTGGTTTAAAGAAAAATTACATGCATAAGGTCTTCTGCCATTTTGTGTCGTCGTATACAAAGCTATGTTATTAAATCAAGTTTCCTAGTAATATTGCTATATGCAAATGTTATCAATGATAATAATCCGACACTTACATGTATCTATCTAAGTCTTAGATTTTGGCAGTCTGACTTACAATATCAAAATATTATCTTTTGATCCAACAAGAAATTCTTTCTTTCTATCAACATCATATAAAATTAAGCTCTATCCTATGATTATGTATCATCAAGAATTTCATAATCTTTAAAGCAAACCTTCAGATTCTAGTTTGGTGGTGTTTTTAAATTCAAAGAAAACAGTTTTAAATGCAAAGAATGGAATTCTTCTTATTTCTATTGCAGAATGACTACTGTAATCCGGATCTTCACAAAAGCAGTAGAACTCACAGAGTTGGACTGGAAACTGGAGTTAGAGCTGGACTTGAGGAGGCCCCGACCCTCAGGGTGCACCGTGGGAGCTCCGTACGCACAGCACAGCATGGCCAGGGTTTGGACATCACACAACTTACTGTAGTGTTCCAGCCTGGGGGAGTATACAACAACATATACACATCACACAACTTACTGTAGTGTTCCAGCCTGGGGGAGTATACAACAACACATACACATCACACAACTTACTGTAGTGTTCCAGCCTGGGGGAGTATACAACAACACATACACAGCACACAGCTTACTGTAGTGTTCCAGCCTGGGGGAGTATACAACAACACAATACACATCACACAACTTACTGTAGTGTTCCAGCCTGGGGGAGTATACAACAACACATACACATCACACAACTTACTGTAGTGTTCCAGCCTGGGGGAGTATACAACAACACATACACATCACACAACTTACTGTAGTGTTCCAGCCTGGGGGAGTATACAACAACATATACACATCACACAACTTACTGTAGTGTTCCAGCCTGGGGAGTACATGTATACAAGGTGTTAGTCTATCACTGACAGGGATTGCTTTTTTAAATCAATAAGTTAAAATTCCATCAGCAGGGTTGGACAAGTCCACTAGCCTGATTGTCGCAGGCAAGTGAAAGTGCCCATCAGCCAAGTGTATGTTCTGCACCACAAGTAAGATTTTTTTACATGACTGAGATTTTGATATACTTGTTACATTTCACAGTCATTAAAGCATTGGTCACCATAGAAAAATAGAGCCACAAGAATTCCATTCCTGGAAGTGAAAATACATAGAAAAATGTCATTTTGGACAAGTGAAAAGTTGGTTCGGACAAGTAAATTTTTTATGTACTTGCCTAAAAGGACAAGTGAATTTTCCAAAACTTGTCCAACCCTGCATCTGCTATAAATTCCAAGGCTAGCCATTATAGACATTAAAAGTGGCCAGTGGAGCTGCCTTGGCTGCATTTCGGTAGAACTTGAACAAAAGGAGAAGACAGCACAAGCGAGGAGAAAATTGAAATTCCCCTACACACTTACAGTGTCTGTAGTAACCTCCTCCCAAAGGGGTGCTGTGCCCAGGGGCACTCCAGGTCAGGGCTGGAGCTGGGGGCCAGGTCTGCACTCAGCGCTAGAACTGCCAGCGACCACACCTGTTAAAGACACATTAAGAGACAACTCTTAGTACTGCCAGCTAACCCTGCAACAACAGAGGAAGGGCGAAATGTGCCTGGGAGTTACATGGGAGTTCACAGGTAGATATGAAGCTTTTTAAAGTTGAAGTTAAATGATGGCCCAATGATGGGAATTCATGTCATCTGTTGCCATGACAACACTCACCTGCACAAGGTCCTTCCTGCCCACCTGATTGGCTGCTGCTGCGTTCCTAGTGCACATGCTTGGGATGTTGTTAGGGTCCAGTCTACATGAAACAGACGACATCGTTTGGATGACCAAAAGCAATAATACAAACATGGTAGTCCTTGCCAGTAAACATAAACCCCCTAGAAATACTAAAAACAAAAGTCATCCATATCATAAACATCATCTTTACATCTATTTTAGCTTCATCAGTAAAAAACAAACAAACAAACAAACAAACATGTATGTCTCGGCCAGTTTCTGGTGTACAGGCAGCAGACAGCTGACGTCCTGTATCAGGACCGGCCCGGCGTGCGGAACCTTGCTGCTGACGTTCAGGTCTCTCTCGCGGTTCTTCCCGCTACGTCGCGACTTCTGCACAACACAGACGAAAGGTGTTGAAAATATGAGATCATTTTATTTTTATCGAGCAAATTATTTCTTCTGCATACTTGTAGAGGTAGTGAGGGCTGGGAAGCAAACTTGAATCTGACCATGTTTCAGGTACAGGCTCTCCCCTCAGACTCTACTTTCACATTGCTCTTTTGGTTTCATTTGGGACAAATCTCCATTAGTGACTGATATGTCACTATTCTTCCTGGAGGCCAGGTGATTTGTAGAGAATCATCAACTCTAGATGGAAGGATTTGCACCGCACCATCGCATGTGTGGCTCGTCCCAAACACGGGACCTCCATTAAATGTCCTATCTGAGGGACGGCCCTACTCATTTTCGCCTGAGTAAAGCAAGGAAAGCCATGTAAAGTGCCTTTCCCAAGGGCACAAGATGGGTGATATGACAGGATTTGAACTTGAGACCTCTCGGTCCCGAGCCGTTGCTGCTGCGCCATGTGATCTCACTCTTCCAGTTTTGCATTGATTTTCAAAATCCAGGACCAAACCAATCAACCTGGTGTGTTCTAACCCACCTTTTCCTTGAAGTAGAAGTTGGAGAGTGGAGCGACCGGCACACTCTCCCCGGCGTAGATCCGTGAGATGGATGACTGGGAGCTGGACTTCATCATGTTCATGGGGTGGAGACCCATGTAGGCTGACAGGGCGGAGAGGGACCTGGGGAAACAACAACAACATGTATTAACATTCTTGAAATAGTTGAACTGTAATTTCCAACACCAAAATTGGACTCACCCAAATTTTCGACTGTACTATGTATTAACATTGTCCAGAATCCCTGATGTACAGTTTGTAGGGACTGTTCTAAAGCAATCAGATCAATCTTCGAGAGGACGTTAAGTCTTCAAGTCCTGTTTGAGAATCAGGCATTCAACTTCTGCATCTTAAAGATATACCCTGGGTGCCAGACAGGATCGGTCAGCTAGCAAGTTTTGTTCGGGGATGCAAGACGATCTCACATTAGCGCTCCGGGGAGTTTAAGCCCGAAGACCTCATCGGGCTTAAACTCCCCGGGGCTGATAGGAGATTGGCGGGCCTGACTGTCTTGGGCCACCAAATAAACTATCCTAGCTGCATGATCCTGGCTGCCCCCATGGTATAAAGATACTACCTGTGGCACTTGTAATATGAATAACAGTAGGAGTCTGATCCAGGGGCCAAACTTTAGGACACTACAGGTTTGGTGTCAGTATCAGAAGATTCTCTATTCAAACTATTATTACAGCTAGAATATTCTTTGACAAGCATTTTTGTGGTTTGAATACCTGTTACTAAAATAGCGTGTTAAAAATCACAAAAAGCGAAATAAGCGAATAAACTGACCTTGGAGTCTGTTCGGTGGTGATTGACGACTGTCGGATGGTGCTCGGGCGTGTGAAGTACACCAGCTTGTCTGGAAAGTACATGTATATGGTCTGTTATGTAACGTTACAAGCACTCGTCATTCAGATTTGGAGAGACATCTTTCGATTGCATGTGTCCTTTTTACGATTTTCCATTTCAAAACAGCCAAAATACCACAACAATCTTAGCCTGAGTACCATCCTCCAATTAGTGACCGCTGGCTCAGTACTTTCGCTTTCTATTGTTAAACCTCGGATTAGCAAGTAAAAATATTGAGCCAGTGGTCACTACAGAGGATGGTACTCAGGCTATAACAAACTGGGGATGGCGATGAAAATAGATGGGGAAAAAAGCAGCTTGTCATTTTGGCTAACAATGTATTGCAGAGATACAGACCAGTATCTATTCAGATATGTATAAGTAACAATACCACAAGTCCACAACAGATAGGTCTATAAGCAGAAATAGAAATGAACATAAGAAATTCAAGGGGATTTAGTTACTGACCAATCTAGTAGTACCTTGCTGTAGTTATACAGAGAAGAAATGGGAACTGAATAGAATAGTATAGAAAGCAAAAATCATAGAAGAGAAAGTGAAGGATAGATACATGGCTCAGCAGTGCATGTGGACTGTCTGAGGGCGATGGGACGAGTGAAGTAAACCAACTTGTCTGGAAAAGAACACAGCAGGACTGTTGCATTGAAAGAGTGCAGGGAACAGCCAAAGGTTTTTAGGAGGTAAAAATGAGAGAAAGCAGAAAAATCTGATGTGTACACTATAAGTGTAAAGAAAGAATGATTGTCACTGACCAGTTTAAAGAAGATAGCTATGACCATCCCTCAGCATAACACACCAGCTTCACGGGCACACGTTGGAGAAAGAACCTCTCATGCACATCTAACAATAGGTGTAGTTTTAAAGTATCTAGTGGGGTTTCTCCTACACATCTGTTCCATCAGTACTTACCTTTAGTTGTGGAGGTCTCATAAAAACTTCAGTGTTCTCCTCAACTTGTTGAAGTTTCCATGAGTATATGATGTAAAATCTCAAGATATGTTCAATAGACAATAAAGAAATAAAGACTGGCTCCAAATCTGACCTCTTTTAAGAGACTCTTGAAGAAATGACAAAAATGAATGGGCATGGACTATGAACTCTGATGAACTTTTGCTATACTATATGTTTTTGTACCATGTATATGAAATGATGTATGTTGACAGATTTTTAGGACTTGATGTAATCTGTATCTCTGATATACTGTAAATGCAGAAACGTTTGCAGTAGTTTTATTTTGAATTCACGATCAGTGGCCACCTCATGACCACCGCGAACTTAAAACCACCGCAAACACTCCACTCTCCTGCTACCATGAAAGTAAATCCCCGCAAACTTCAATGTATTTACAGTATTTTACCTGACCCTCACCTCCCTCATATGACCTCAATGAAAAGCAGCCAGCAGGCCAATTTGAGCTTCTCATGAATAATTAAACAGACAAACAAATGTTTCTCACCAACACCACAGAAGCGGGCCCCACTGGTCCTGGGAAAGGGAACGTTCAGGTCCTGGTAGGTGCCGTAGGTGGGGATGGACATGAGGGGAGGGTTCACTAACGACTCCATGCTCTGCAGGGGGAAGGGTGTCTGTCGTACCGGAGAGGAGTCCTCCGTCAGCTGAGCGAGACAGGGTTGTTTAGTACAAGACAAGGTTTAAATGTGCGTGTGACATATGCCAATCATAAAGCTTAGTTCTACTTTCAGGTGCAATGACAGTATAGTGGAAGCCAATTATTTGTATTTCTTATAACTGTATTTTTCGGGAAATTGTATAGAATTCCAAAACACCAAACCATTTACCATTTACACAGTTATAAAAACAATGCATAATTGTATCACCTTTTGTCGTACATTCCGCTGTATTATATTGGATTTTGTCTGATATGAATCGTATTATGACCCAAAAATATCCGTTAAAAGTTAGCAGAGGGCAGTTAGACATCTGTACAAAGATACTAAACCGCCCAAACTATCAAAATTGTCTCTTAAGGGGCACAAAAAAGGCCGGCGAGCAAGCGGTAGTCTGCACTATACAAAGGAACCGTTGGCAAGCAAGCGACCTATGAGAGTGAAAGGCTTTCATGTCATTTGGAGCGTTGTCTGAAACCAAGGAGTCGACATGGTAATGTCGATATGGTCGTAGAACATACATGTATAATCTAAGTAGATATCAGTGGCTTTTGCTGTAACAACAATTATTGAACAATAAATAAAACCGTTTGGATTCAATTTGGATTTTTTGTCAACAACTCATTCTAGAGAGAAGAACTAACAAAAAGCAAAATGTTCTTTCCTCTAGTACACATGCGTTAGCTGGAAGGTGTTGTGTGCCATTTGCAACACCTGTATAGCAGATCTGATACTGTTAATTAAGGTAGACTGACCGGGATGTTGTCCAGTGTGTTGACCATCTGTCGGATACAGGCATCCAGGCACCCATGGTTCCGCCGTACGTACTGAAGGGACGTCTCACGCAAGTTCTGGAAAAAAATGCATCAAGATTTTGCTACAAAAAGAAATGTTGTTAACAAACAACCTTAAGGCCATCTGTAGTACAACTTACTACAAGAAAGGCAATGGATGAAATAATGTATGGATAAAATGTCAAGCCACAATGGTCCTTACACAGATGTAGTCACTGGTACAGGTTTGACTGTATTCCTTAAGCTTAGGCAACAGTGCCCATCAGGATTGTAGCCCCGGCCGGGCTCCAAAGCCACAGATACCGGATACCAGTTGCCGGAGACCAGGGGGTAATCATTGGTGTTCCCCGCATGTACGGCACAGTGTCTATTCATAACGGGTCCCAGGTTCATTTTGAGTCGGGCTTAAATTCAACCCAGTCCTTGACTGAGCCCCTGGGGCTACAAGGTGTCCCAAGGGGCCACGAGGGGGTCACCTGCCAAAAGCAGCCTGTGAACTGCCCAGCAGGGCCCCTTCTTCCCATTGGGACCTAAGTCTTACATAATAGTCACCAACCTTCAATAGCGTGGTCTGCAGTGCGTCGGTGATGGACGTAGGTCTGATGAACTGGAAGCTGGGCGCAGCGTTGTTGGGGTACTGCGGCGGGAAGGTCACCACCACTTTAACCTCGTGGTTCCCACATACCGCGTACACCGTGCAGCAACGCTTTATCATGTCGGTCTGGGTGGGACAAGTATGCATGATGAGAAAACTTCAATCATAATATTACATAATATCAATTTCATGCATCAAGAAGGTAAATGATTTAACCAAAATACATTCTTTTCTGTGTGCAGCTAAAAAATGAACCTGCAGTTCCAGAGCAAGCTGCCAGGGGGCCAAAACATACATCATTTCTTCTTGACATCACAAACTATCTACCAACAAAAAATCAAGACCTTAGCATGTCCAGGTCAAAAGTTCTGCTGCAGTACCAAAGTCAAAAACAAGGGGGCCCAAAATTGACCTTGACATTCGTCTTCCCAACACCTACCCCCAATACCAAATATCAGTACAACCCATCCAGAGGCTCTAATGTTATGCTGACTACCAATATCTGGAAACAAAAGCAGACAGGTACAAACAAACAAACAGACACACCCACCAAAAACATTTCACATGGAGGTAACAAAAGTTCAGCTCTATCTTGTTGGTTTAGAAATAACAGTGGACTATATAGAAAAAGCAGAAGCTCTGAAGGTAGACAAGTTTTCCTCAAGTACAGAGAAGACCCACATCACTGATCTGTATGTTCGGGATGGGGATGTTGACCAGGAGGAACTCCTGCTGCAGAGTCTCCGGCTGACCCATCAGGTCGTCCTTGGACTTCTGCGGACTGTCCAGCGAGTCGCTGGTCACCCCGCCCATGATCTGCTCGATGATGCTGTTCCTGGTGCTGGAGGTCTCCGACATGGAGTCTGTCTCCATCTCTGTACTGTCCTGCAGGTCTGTGTGGCCACATAACTGTAGAACAATATAAATGGTTTATTGAGAACATACAGTTCAAGATGTCTAACAGTAGCAGCCGGTCGGCTAAATTGATGTCAGATATAGACCTGGCAGCTTCATACTACACGATAAAAATACAAGAACGGTGTGAGTTTTAAAAATCTTAAGACCAGGTTCCTTGAGCACAGACACCCGAGTTCAACAACCTCAAAAGTTTCCCAACATATTCATATAGAATCACCGGGTCATTCGGTCTCACTGAACAAAGTTAAAATCTTGGACATACAGCCAGACGTTTTTGTTAGAGGGATTTAAGAAGCCATCTACATGAGAGCTTTACACCTATCCCTGATCATGAACAGAGACAGTGGGTGCCATAGACTTCCTACAACCTATGATCCACTGCTTACTGAGTTACATGTTCTATCTGCATGATGTCACAACAGCAGTGGATTGTTCATTCCTTGACAAAAACTGGTGCTGTTCAGTCGAAAATTTGGGTGAGTCCAATTTTTGTATTGGAAATGACAGTTTAACTAGTTTGATAATAAGTCTCTCATGTCAATACAAAACATAACTAGGCAATATGGTATCTGTATACAACATGTTGATTATGAATGTAACGTCATACATGTAACTTACTCGCTGTAACTGAGGGTCAATTTTCCATATTCTCAGACTCTGGTCCTTGGACCACGTCACTAACTGGTAGTCAGCATTGTCTGAAACAGAAAAAAATATATAAAAAAGGGAACACTGATATTTTATATGACATTTACATATGGTAACTAAGGCCACAGCAAGTAAATTTTATGGATGACATCCTCTGCAGACTGCAAAAATTGTGCGATAGGGCGAGAAAAAAAAACAAGATTGGTGAAAAAAACAAGATGGCTACATTTCCAAAAATAGGCACCTTCAAGTTGTGATGAATGTTGTAACAAGAATTAAAGGGACAAAACATGGTATCAGAGCCAACAAGGCATTCATTCCTGTATTTATTAAAGACGTGTACTGGTGACACAAGTGTGGCAGACTGGCATCACCAACAAAGTTGGTAACCACACTCATGGCTTCCATATTGGTGTCACCTTTACAATTATCCAATAAGTTTTATTTCTACAACTACAGTCCTGGGCACCTCGTAAGTGTCACTTCTACAAGTACAATTATTAGGCTACAACACAACATATTTGCTCATTTTGGTACTTTGTCGTCATGTTGACTATCCCTGCAGAAGAAGAAAATCTTGTTTTTTTTTCTTAATTTAGGCGAAAATTAATGCGCGCGCTGATGTCATCCATAAAATTTACTTGCTGTGGCCTAACTGGAAAAAGATAATTGTTGGAACCTACCCTCATTCTGTTTTCTCCACTGGAATTCCAACACCACATCTGTATGTCCCACAAAGGTGTGTATGGGGGATGTCAGGTTGTCTGTGTTCCACAGCAGTAAACTGTTCTCCCCCCTCCTCAGCTGTGGGACCATCACTGTTATCAGGCCATGCCCAAATGGCTGCAAGAGGAAGGAGAGAGAAAATGGTCAGTCTTTTCTTCTGACAGTACATGCACGCCTCCTAGCAGATCACAAAGGTACTGGTGAGTTTCTGTGACCAATACACTGTCTTCATTTAGGTCGCATCAAAATCTGTCAAAGTTGTTTCCTAGAATTCAAACAGAAATAAAAAATAAAAAAAATCATTTTCAGTTGTTGTTTGTTGTTTCTGTCCATTTTATTTCAAACTGTATGAAATGTTTGATACTGTAGTACATATATGGCTGTGGCAACACCAATAATGTTAACACATCTTTTAAATGACTGTTGAGTTATAATAATTGTTTCATCTCTAATGTCTTCTTTTTTTGATGTTGTATATGATTCTGTATATATGGGCCAGGCTCATGATTTAAATAAATGAATAAAATCAATATATACTCTGCAGGCATATTGCATAGCAACAAATTATTATGTGACCGGGCTTCTAAAATGTACTAAGGTACCAATATTGTAGTACATTTACTATCATTAGTATTATAGTAACTTGTACCACTACATGTACTACAACACTGATGTCCTTTCAGGGTACATACCGTGTATCGTGCCCGCCACACTGGAGCACCTGACTTCAGCATAGACGTGGCTCTCTTGGGGTTTGTCACATCCCAGAACTGTGATTGAGAAATTAACAACATTACAAGGAAATTTTGAAAAATCAGTAATACCAACTTCACATATATAAAAGACAAAGAAATATCAAACTGTTTCTGTGAGAAAAAGAAACACAATTCTACAAAAGACTCATTTTGCCTGTTTTTAATAAATTTGACCTTGAATTCTGACCTTGACGGTACAATCCTGGCTGGAAGAGGCCATGAGGTGTTCGCTGGTGGGGTCCCAGTCCAGACCATGTACCTTGGACAGGTGAGCTGCGATGTACTGCACAGGTGTGCTCCCTTTCTGTGGGACAGAGTTTGCCGGAAGCTTATTCCTAGGTATCTACATACACTACGTCGATGAAGATTAGACATCCAGGTAATAAGATATGCCAAAAAGCAGTTACTCAAGCAACTGGATATGATTTTGGAAACGGTCAAATGTTCCAGATAGCATCCACTATGTTTCGTCAGTGTCACTGACCAGACGTTTCAGTTTCAGATAGCATCCACTATCTTTTGTCAGTGTCATAGAGGATGCTATCTGAAACATCTGACAGTTTCCAAAATCATATCCAGTTGCTTGAGTAACTGCTTTTTGGCACAGCTACATACACTGTATAGCCATGTTGGGATTCAAATGAAGAAACACAGTAACTAGATAAGCGTGATGTTTGTATTCTATCCTTACCCTCTGGTCCCAGACCCGGATGTCCCCTTCATGAGTGGTGGCTAGCAGGTAGCTGTTCACCTTGTTCCACTTCACCTGTGACGCTCCAGCTGTGTTAAGAGTTTTCACATTTACTTGTTTGTACATTGTACAACAAAACCTTTAATGCCACAACAATTAAAAAGAGTGAAGAGACTGTGGAAAAGTCACTTACAGTTTCACAGAGCATGAACAACGATATATCGAGTACAGCAAATTAGAAGACATATCTGATTGAGTAGTTACATAGCACAAATACATAATCTTAAAGCGCAAGAGTTGAGAAGCCTTTGAGGACTCACCTACTGCATTGTATGCTAGGGATGGTTTCCTTGGGTCTCTGTGGAACAAGAAGACATTATCATGGTCATAATTTCTGTTTATTATTTGGTCTTCTTCTTCTACATACAGATCTAGAGATCTTGAGGAGGCAAAATTGACAATATTGCATTTTCCTATTTGCCTGAAGGAGTGTTAGCACAGTAGCACATGCCTTGAACAGTCAAAAGCGACAGACCAGAGTGTTGAAGTTTGATTGACATGCTGACCTGATGTCCCACAGGTAGATGTAGGTGTCCACAGAACATGTTGCCATGGTGTTGGCATCTGACATGGACCAGTCCACATCACTGGAGGGGGAGAGGGGCAGGTACATTATGTTATTATCATTGTTACTTTACATCATTATTGTTGCCACCTTTACATTAGGTATAGGTAGCATGCGTAGTCCAGTGGTTAGTGGCCTTGCCTCTGGAACTAGAGATCATGATTTTGATTCCGGCTGTGTCGCTCACCCGACATGCACGCTACTGGAAAGGGTTGCAGTCCTTAGGACGGGACGTTAAGCCGTTAGCCACTGTTCATTGTGCCTGTTGAAAAGAGCTAGGGGAATTTCCCTGTTACAATGAACCTGTAAATACTGTACATAGCGTCTGTCCTCTCTGTCATGACCAGTGGAACACTAGCTCTTCAGTGAGCTAAACTGGATTGAGATCTTGGCTGAAATAATGTTCTTACTGGTTAGTACTTAACTATTAACAGTACCCCATAGTGTAACCATACCTGATAACACGGGTATGCCCCTTCAGGACAGAGCGAGTTTTCAGCTGACTGTCCTGGAAGCTGTACACTTCTGCTGTCTGGTTCGACTGCAAAAATAAAGGGAAATACAGTAATAATAACTTCACGTGGACAAATCATAATGTAAGTTACTACCAGCAAAAAAGCAATGCTACTAGTAGGCATACTATGAATTAGATACCACATCCATGGAAGATTTGTATTTTGGTACAACCATTCTACATGTATATTTGAGGGTAGACATTTCACATGCCTATGGCTGCAGACGGGTCCCAAAGGCTACAATGGGTCAAGAAACTGAACACATTCCCAAGTCATATACTAAAAACCTTTCTCACACGTAGGGATGCGTACCTAAACCCATGTTTAGGTACAGGTCCGGATTCAAATCCAGAGGTTTAGGTACAGGTCCGGACCTAATGAGTCCGGACCTAAATGCATGGCACTGAACATTATATCATGATATTATATTATAATATGTTATAACGGGAAAACAGTGTATTAAAAAGGATAGAAGCATGTTTGAACCGATAAAAACGTGATTACTATGGTAGACACAAATTTGACCCTTGTTGTTTTTCCCTCACTGGGGCTCAGAGACTGCTATGGTAATTTCACAGTAATTTTATCTGTCAAAGTGGCCATCCTCTGACCTGTTGTCCTGCCTGGCTTGCACTAATTAGATACAGGTCCAGTACGGTACACCAGGGTTCCGGTAATTTTGTACCTGTACCTAATTGATTGTACCGGTACTGTATCGGTACACTGTACCGGTACACATCCCTACTCACACGGCATCTAATGTAATACGAGTTTAATGAGGCAAACAAAAGACTGTCCATCATAATTAGCAGTTCAACCAATGATAGTATGGAAATTAGAAAATCAAGAGTATCTGTTGTTAGCTGCCAAGCTGCAGCAAATGTTGGCAAGGGTTCTCAGATTCAAAATGTGAGACTTGAAACAATACTTACAGCTGCCACAAAGAAGTCTCCATTGGAGGCGTGCGGACACCACTGTACTGCGCTGACTTCCCACTTACTCTGTCGAACACTCTTCTTCTGCAGCTCGGGCTGCTGGTTATCCAACTTCACCAGCGCAAAATGTTTACGTCTGGAGATGGGGGCAATGACATTAGAACAGTCATTCCAAGGATACAGTTTTGCATACAGTGTCCGAAAAGATTTTTCAATCATAACTCCATTGATGTAGGGACACGCACAGACAGTAGGATGATATGGCACCCTGAAAAGCTTGGAAAAAAATGAAGATGCTGGGTTTGACAAAAGTCAAAAGTCACATGAAAGACCTGTTTGTACCTAGAGAGAGGGTCTGCAATGTGTAAATCGTTGTTGGGAGCCCCCATGCAGACCATCTAGAGATGTTCACTTTATTATTCTTTAGTGTCCACAATCTAGACGAATATTAGATTATCATGGTACTTCGGGAGTACTCTGCTGTCAGTACAGACTGTTTCAGAAGTTATTCCATTTGTGCAATAATCCATTACCTAATATAGGTCCAAGCCATGTCAGGTTCCAAATTATGAAGGTACACCTTAGGTAGAAATAGTAGTATAGAACTCACCCTGCCAACAAGGCATGCGAGCCTGTGCAGTCCACTGCCATCGCCGTGGCCTGAAGAATGCAGGATAGAATTCAACACAAGACTGGCCATCATGTCAGCTTTTCTACTTAAACTAACTCAATCCCCTTCATAATTTGCACAAACATACAAAATTGTGATAGCTGATAGGAACGCCCCCCTCCCACAACACCAAATTTGGAGACAAGTTGTGCAAGTTCAGAGTCATGTCAAACGAGTTAACTGATGCAACATCATGAAATAGGTTACTGCGATGTTAGGAGGTCTATCTTAAGTCTGTAGGCTGTCATTAATTACCTGCAAATCTCGATATTCGGCGACAACATTTTCACTGCTCCACCTCGCAGCCATCTTGGAAAAACTACCGCAAAATGTGACCATCTTCTTCACCTTCCAATTTCACGACGTTGAATAAAGACTCCATTATCAAATTCTTTCATATAAAACATATTCATAGTGTTTGATACATTCTTCATAGAAGACATAATTAGTAGATGTTGCTTTTTTCACATTTCAACGATGGTCGAGCATTATATCAATGTGTCGGAAAACGTTCCAAACGTCGTAAACCTTTGTGTTCAGCTGATTTTGGATGGGGGAGGGGAGAGCCTAAAAATCCAGTCGTCTTTCTACAACTTTCAGCTATCTGCTGCGGTCTATGTGCGGCTACTATGACGTCTGGTCCTCTCGAAAGGATACAGAGTGTTCAGAAGGTGATTTAAGTGTTTTTAAAACCTCTTAGCATGTAATTTTCTCGATGGGGAGGGGAATGGTAAAGTTTGTTTATTTTTTGCCATCGTTGTTTATGTGTGTTGTTGTACCAGCTGTACACGTATGTCATCTAGTATGGGATATATTAAGATCATATTTGGTTCATCATGTGATGTAGAAAACCAAGTCTGCAAAATATTTCTTGGCAAAAGTCTGATGATGTTATTATCCTGTCAATAACAAAATTTGTTGCACTAATTATCATCCTGTCAACAGTGCATCTTGTCAATAACAGGATGTCCCCACCATTGACTGGATGATTTTTTGAGATGCTTCGAAATATTGACAGATTCAATGATCCTGTCAGTTATATAGCTCAAACATTTCTGATCCTGTCAATAGCGGCTTCATTAGTCTTAAAGCCTTGCTTAATTAAGGTTGGTGGTTAACGCTGTTATAATAATGATTTTTGTTTCATATGAAGGCAAGGACTAAATAAAAAGCTATTATTAAGTATACCCTTATCAGTACTACTAGATCAGTACTAGAATATTACTGATCAGTACTACACTAGGCTACAGCTAGTACGTATACTAATTTGAAATCTCACTGTCATAGCTGTTACTTTAGTTTAGTTATTGACAAAACACCAAATTTGTCCGGTCAGCCAGATTCAAACAGGTCTGACTTGTAGTCAATGGATTTTGCTTGAGACTGTTTTGTCACAGTTGTTACGGTAGACACTTATTACAACACATATAACTCAGTTACATTTATTGTAAAAGTAGTTTGGCATCTTTCTTCATTATCTTCCCAGACACAAGAACAGCAGCCAACCGTCACCAACAACTGAACCCCTAATGCAATAATGGCACCATCCAGGAAAAAGAGAAAACTCAGGAGAAACACTCACCACCATGTCAAATACAAAAAACACAACACTTCACTGCTAATGGCGGCAAGCACCTCCTCTAGATCCAACCAACCACATGTTGCAAGTTTTGACACGCTTCCATTGGAATGTAGAATCCTGATCTTCTCTTTCCTATCCGACTGGGACAAATGTACGGCCTCCACTGTGTCAAAGTCATGGTTCTTCACAATCCGCAGCCCTATACTGTGGCAGACGGTCGACTTCACAACTTTCTCTGTGGACACGAGAGACGAGTTTTACAAAGACTACGTTCAGACGGCACTGGCACCCTTGGACTGGAAGGGCCATGTCTTGTACTGTTTCAACTGTTACAAGAAGAGACTGGAGCACTACGCTCGTTACCTAAGATCTGTCAAGGCATCGGTGAAGCATCTTCGCTTCCAGTTCGACCTGGGACATCCTGAGGACCAGTTTGGAAAAATGCTCATTAATGTACTACGAGGGGTGAACTGTCGGAACCTCGTTGCACTGGACGCAATGTGGTCACAGACCCTGTGCAGACCGTTAATGCCCCACCCCTCGGATTATTTTCCTCCCTACGAATCCCCTCCCCTGGGGAAGGTCAAGGCCTTTCAGGAATTTCTCAAAGTTTTGGTGGCGGCCGCACCCAACCTGAGGCAAGCGATGCTGCCGTTTGATTGGTCGTTTGAGTCGACGAGTCTGCTGACACAGTTCAGGTACCTGACAGAGCTACACCTGAAGTACTACTGGATATTCAGTGTCTTGTCTCAGGAGCAGCTGACGGCACTACTGAAGGGTCTCACACACCTGAAGAAGTTCACACTACAGCTGAGGAATCGCATCACACCAGGTCAGACTGTTGTTTCCTTCTTCTCATTGTCCTAAATCTGGGTTGTAAGAAAATAAAGGGGTTACGGAAAAGGCTGAGCTGTCTACCTGGGCTGGCTATCACGTCAGGCTAGAGAGGTCTTCTCAAGTGCACAAGATCGGCGGCATATCAACTGATTTAAATCCAGAACCTCAGGGTTATATAACACACACAACTCCTGTGCGATTGTTGAGCAATAAATTCATTCATTCATTCAATCCTTCACAAACAGCTGCTTCACACAAAGCCCCTTCACACACTGCTCCTTCAAACACAGCTCCTTGACAAACAGCTCCTTTGTCACACTGCACTTTCAAACGCATCTTCATAACTGAGCACAAACAGCGTATGCTGCTAAAACAGCTTTTGTACCAATGGGCTTTCATAGATCTGAGTAGCCTGACGTGATAGCCAGCCCAGGTAGCCAGCACTGGTAGCCAACCCAGCTTTTCCCGTTAACTCGAAAATAAACAAGAAAACAGAGAAATGATCCCATCAATTTTGTGATCTTCCGGTTATACACGTACAATGTACCCATACTATCATTCTAATAGACTTTACAAAGCCTAAAAATGAATCCATGCTGTTGTCCGTACTTGTAGGTTCTCTCCATGAGTTACAGTACACCATGGAGTCCAAGTCTATCCAACTCCTGGACATCTCTGGCTGCCAGGGCTTCTTCCTGCGTGGCATGAACATGCCACAGCTGCAGAGGATATGGGTCTCGCGGCCGCGCTGGTCAGGACCGCTCATCATCCTCAACGAGCACTCCTTCATCCCACGCTGTGTGTACTACGTGTTGGTGGAGGGCGCGCCGGCGCTCAAGGTCATCAACTCGTACAGACTGGAGGAGAATTGGACTCGGGGCTTGAGTGGTGAACTACACCGTACACTGCGCCATGCCTGCTCCTGTCAGAAACACCTCAACTCCTGGGCTCTCATGTAGCAACACTGGACAGTAACTACAACTCCTGGGCTCTCATGTAGCAACACTGGACAGTAACTACAACTCCTGGGCTCTCATGTAGCAACACTGGACAGTAACTACAACTCCTGGGCTCTCATGTAGCAACACTGGACAGTAACTACAACTCCTGGGCTCTCATGTAGCAACACTGGACAGTAACTACAACTCCTGGGCTCTCATGTAGCAACACTGGACAGTAACTACAACTCCTGGGCTCTCATGTAGCAACACTGGACAGTAACTACAACTCCTGGGCTCTCATGTAGCAACACTGGACAGTAACTACAACTCCTGGGCTCTCATGTAGCAACACTGGACAGTAACTACAACTCCTGGGCTCTCATGTAGCAACACTGGACAGTAACTACAACTCCTGGGCTCTCATGTAGCAACACTGGACAGTAACTACAACTCCTGGGCTCTCATGTAGCAACACTGGACAGTAACTACAACTCCTGGGCTCTCATGTAGCAACACTGGACAGTAACTACAACTCCTGGGCTCTCATGTAGCAACACTGGACAGTAACTACAACTCCTGGGCTCTCATGTAGTAGGATAGGAGCTCCTCTCTACATTACTCTACAAGATAACATGTACCTTCCTTCCTTTAGCTTTTTGTATGCAAGATGCCAGGTCATGGGATGCTGTATGTTGTTGTAACTTGTGATCAACAGCTCCTTACTGAAAGGACCTGGGAATTTCCCAGCTAATACAGAAGTGCTGAGTGTTCATATGGTAGGTCATGGAAAATCATGCTTGTTCAACCAGAGGTTGGGCTCTGACTGTTTTTGCTGTTTTATAGACATTTTTATCAGGCTATCTATTTCGTACTGTTTTCTTTATGTCGCAGCAGCAAGACACAAAGAGAACAGCGCTAGCGCATAGAAATGTAAAAAAAAAACAGCCTGAGCCTAACATCTGCTTGGAGAATATAATATGTAACATTTTCAGAACTGTTCAGTAGTTTTATCAGGAGTTCATGGACACTGGTACTGTTATGTAGGTTGTGGGGTGCAAGTATAGATATGGACTGTGATGTGTTTGTCTATCAAGATTACCTCAGTTCTCAGGTACATATAGGCTGGGATAGCAAAAAAATATGGCAAATAATGACTAAAATTAGCCAGGAAGCCAGACATGTTAGCTTTAGTCTGCTTCTGATGGTCAATATCTGGTGGGATGGCAGCCATTGCAGTTAGTGATCAGCTAACAAGACTGGATTTTAGGCTAATGGTACTACATGTGCTAGTGATGTGTCCGGATCTACATGTATGCTATTTGTGTAGCTTACCTAAGATGTCAAATGAGTCTGAAGCACCATAACAGTTATATGATGACAATATACGTACACACAGGGGACCAGATGCAAATATAAAGTTGGTGGTAAAGTTTAGCAATGATATCTGGTCCATTTTGAATATCACATGGGCTTTGAAATATGGCTTGTCAAGGAAAATATCAACCCAATGTTTCCCATTCTTATGATTTGAAATTGAACAAATTGAAAAATTGATAAAAATTGAAAATATTGATAAGAACTTGAGTTGGTTGGGATCATATATATTGTATCTTAACATGATAGCTTAGATATTGATAAAATGAACATTGAGCTCTATTTACTAACAATGGGCACTGCCCTTTGAGTCTTTGACGGAAAAAAATGTACCTAACACAATATAAAGCTGCTGTGTAGGTAAATGAATGTAGAATTGCAATATGAGGTCCAATGGTTCAATTCACAAATGCCCTATGTGTTAGAAATGCAACATAAACATGGTGAGCTGTCTTATATTATTCTGTTTGTTTGTTTCATGTTTGTTGACTTGTTTACAAAATATCATGTGTATGTTGTGTATCAAAGACTGCAGATGCAAAACACTGTTGATTATGGTCATATTAGCCACCATCAACACTTTGTCCTGTTGTTTTGGACATATTTTTCTCCCATATAACATTACTGCATGCAGAAATGTATGAATTAGTTAGGTTAGTGTTTCTTCTTTTAAAGTTTGTTCTAATAACTTTATTTATGGAAATAATATTTTAGTAGGTAGGATCTGAAGATTTTTATGGCAATATCAACTGGGATCTTGTAGCAATTAAAAAATGTTGAATCTATATGTCTTGATTTGTCATAGTTGAATTAGAATATAACTCTAGAGTTCATAGTCAATGTTGCCTTCTCCTGTATTAAGTCCACATTTTATGGATGACATCCGTGCAAATTTTCCCATTGTCTATGATAAAGTATTGGTTTAAGTGTATTGACACTTTTACAATCTCATTTTCGTTTACGAATAACTTTTTGCATCCTTTGTTTCAGACACAGTAACTTTTTGCGTCCTACAGACCAAGGAGGTTAAAAAAGACCTCATTGTACAGACAAAGATCCAAGACCTCATGTACCGGCCATCAACCAATTACATCATCGTGTTATGTTAATCATCACTTAGGCTATCTAAATATACACCACCTTGATCCACCATCCCTTTCTTGCGTTGTTCTCTTTCAAACCAAAATCGGCCCCCATTTCAGGGTATTCCAACCTATACCACTCACTCTCTGTCCCGAGAGTCGTCTACCACTCAAAAATCACGACCATAGCATGTCCAGAACACGGACGTTTTGCTGCAGTAACGTAGAAAGTCGCCAAAGGGCACATTCGTTCTTCCGACTCCTACACACTTACATCATAAGAACCCACCTACCTCGATTTATGCTGTCCTCAAGCAAATGCACATGAACGGCAACAAACAGATAACCTTATTCGTGAGACTTATGGCGATGTAATATTCCTGCGGTTCTCTTTAGCCCCGAAGGGTACAGTTCTCTGTAATTTCGTTAGATGTCGCCATAAAACGGCATCTGACATTTTAATTACTTTTTTTGCAGTTAGTAGAATATTCTTCAATCAGTAACACTTTGAAAGGCATACATACTTCCAATTTTTTTATGAAAGTGTCACTTTTTAAAAAGAATATTCTACTGTGTAGCATACGTGACTGGTGAACCTCTTCAACGACACCTTGTATTATTACCGCCGTTAAACCAATCCGTGAGCAATGGGGCTGTTGTATGATGTTGATAATTCGGTAGTCTAGTACCGATTCAAATCTCATTCATCATACATATGTTTTAAACCTTGCATTATTCCGTCAAAAAGTGGGTTGTTGTGTGATACAATGGACTGCCGATAGTGGCCGATTGGAAAGGTAAGTTAAGACCTATTGACGATGTCATTTCACCCGATGCAACGCAATGAAAAAGTAATGATCGACATTCATGACAAACGAATAGATCTGCTAAGGTAACATGTGTTTCTGGTATAACGTCAGACAGACCAACGACATATAGTTTGTAGACTTATGAATCAATAAATGAACCGGCCGCGAGTAAAAAAAAGTAATTACCTTCGCCAAGAAGGTCATGCTTTTAGTTGTGCCATGGTGTGGTGGGTCTGTATATGGATCTTCATAACATTTGTTGTAAGTGTGTAGCGGTTGTGGAAAGAAATATCAAGTTCGAAAATGGCGCTTTTCTACGTCGTAAAACAAATAAGCAAACGTTTTCTTGTATCGAAATCCGTTGAAGAATGTTTTTCCGTCTATGGAATTTGTCACCAATGACGTGTTCACAAAGTCGCTACTGTCGTAAAACAAATAAGCGAACGCTTTCTTGTAACGAAATTTATTAATGAATGTTTTTCCGTCTATGAAATTTGTCAGCATTTTCGTTTTACCAATTTGGAGCAAACATTGGAGTTAGGACCACTTCATCATCACCGGCCTTCTCATCTCTATACTATATAAACAAATATATTCATATACTTTTTCCAGTTGGAGGGGTCCATGGCTGGAGCCGTGGGGCCCAGAACCAGGCCGTGGTTTGGATGACAGCCGCTGCGCTCGGCGGGCAGATTCTCTACGTACCGCCTGGATTTCTAGTCTAGTTATGGTCTCAGCAATGCGACACAATCGTGGTTGATTTAATTAAGCTAAGGGCACAGACCGCCGTACGTGCAAATACGTACGTGCTGTCTACGTGCCAAAACGTAATCTTTTGGGATCCGTAAATGGTAAAGTACCGCCTCCGTACGAACTCCTAGGGAATCCGACGGATTTTGGAGCACGCAGACACGCCGTAGAACTTCACGTCCAGAAACTCCGGGGTGACGTAAGATTATGTACCCTCTTAATATTTTTGCTCCAGCGCTTATCGTTGATTTTTTTATGAATATCTGTCATATTTAATCAAGGTTTCGTGTTTTTTTTTTCTTTTCTTTCCGTAGACTTCATTTCATTACATGTGTTTTACACGGACACATTGGTAATACAGGAAACACAACGCATTTATCCGACATCATGTATATAACGTTAAATTGACAACTACCTGAAAACACACAATACTTGTTTATGGCAATTACAAACTGCACTTAGCTACACCTTCCTACGAGAGACATTTTCCAGCTGCAAGCCTACGACCGCACCACTCAGAAGCCAGGAGTGTGCACGTCCGACCGTACTAGCGAACGTACCCTGCTATCAAACCTCTTCAGTTAATACAAACAAACTTTCATCAGTTTGGCGCTTGAGGTCAGTTGGTATGGATAAGATGGACTTTGAAATCACTATCTTTGGATAGGTACCCTTAATCTTTTAGTAAAACATGAATGAGACATTGAGGTCTTGGATAAAGGCGCGATTATTTGGCGAAGGTTATGTGTTCGAATTCTCCTACACAGAGACATCCAACGGCGCCAGCAAACCGCCGGCCACTTGCCTGTACTCTGCTATCTCAACATTCACCATCAGTTTCTGTGGGCGTCGCCACAATTAGAGACGCCTTTCAGTTTTCAAAAGGGATCTCGCATATATAAGGGTAAGTCAGGAACTGATGGTGACGGTTGAGATAGCAGAGTAGAGACAAAAGACGGTTTGCTGGCGCCGTTGAATGTCTCTGCGTGGGAGAATGACTGAATGTGTGTTTGTGGAAACAAAGTTGCGATATCCAGTCATGTCTGCCATGTTGCGAAACCTGTCAGCGAAGATCCGTGTGCTGCATCAAAGAGTTTATAAGCTTGGTTGCACCTATTAATGGCATTGTATACAAATGAAGTGCAAATCATGAAATGCAACTGCCAGCAGCTGCAATGAAAATCTGTCATGCTGCATTGCATATGATTATAGATGTGCACTATTCTCCTGTTTGCACTTCGTTTTTGCCATGGACCAGATATTACGAAGGTCATTCTCAATATGCATGGAATGTGCAATAGAAATAAATATCACCGTAACTTTCCATGGGCATAGTTAGCCACATGACCGCTGGCCAATCACAGAATACTAGTATATATTCCCCGCTCCTCTTTGGGTGAATTGTCAAAAGTTTTTACTGTTTGTTTGTTTGTTCAAACGCTCGGTTGCGGCGCTGTTGTGTAACTTTGACATCCACATCTATCTGCTGTGAGCATGGCCCTGGTAATCTCCAAGCAGACTCCCGGCAACATAAGATAGTATCAAAGCTGGCCAAGTAGTATAGCCGGCCTGAGGAGGTTAGTCGCCTATCCCCGCCTGACTTCCTTAGGCCGGCTATACTCCTTGACCAGCTTTGATACTATCTTATGTTACCGGGAATCTGCTTGGAGATTATTGCCCTAGGACAGTAGATGGTAGAAGAACACTTGATGTAAGACAGACGGTAACAACAAAAAAAGTATAACCGTTATATTACCCCCTCCCCTGTGCCTTGATGATATGATTGATAGATTGATAAAGGAAGAGACGCGGGTCTTGTCGGGTTGGAACCTTAGTGGGTTTTTCATATTCCAGGGAACGAGATTGGGGTTGTTCATGCATGCCCTGGTGACGAGACCGCACCAAGAACAGTTCTTGTTTGACGAACGAACTTTGATCGAATTATTTTTAAACATTTGAATTTCTCCTCATATGTGCCGGACTTAGTGCACTTTTTCTGGTCCTACTGAGAAAGAAGATCATATAAAGGATTTATTGGGACGACAAACAAGTCATGCCATTGGTGTGGCCTCGACTACATCATACCGTGTCCTCTTTCGCATTTTTAACAAGGCACGTCATCATTACGTCATAACTCCACCGGGCTACGTCATCATTACGTCATAACTCCACCGGGCAAGCTACAACTTCCATGGTGCACGCGCACAGATTCACCACAATATACATACGGAACATGTACTGTATTTACAGGCGACATAGTAGCGTACACCATATAGCAATAAGTTTTTTTTTTCTCCTCTGGAAACGTCCATGCAATAATAAGTATACTAATATTCATGCAACATAAGGGTACAGTAGCTTGGATCATGGCAATAGCCAGTCTTCATTAACACTGGTTTCATGTTACAAAATTTTCTTTGGAGACGATGAAGGTTGGATAAGTGGCGTAGTTAAGGTTGAAGGCACGCTGTAGAGGACTTGACGGGACTCTGAGTTGAAACAAATTGTTGAGGACTGCAAGTATTCTTGTTGTTCGTCTATTGTTGACGACAATGTTAAGAGCATCACGCCAGGTACGGTGTGTCTTGCTGTGGCTAAACCCAGTATTTCTAAGAACTACTATTTCCAATAGATTATAGTCAGATATTTGAACATGGGCTTGGTCTTTCGAATCCGTATCAGACCCCCGCCAAGTCACAATACGACGTACCCCAAGCCGTGCAGTTCCTAAACAAGTTCTGTAGCAGTTACATAGATGGCACACACAATATCTTCATATGTATGCACACCAGAAAACGGCGTGGTTGATAACGATATTAAATAAGTACGTTCACCAAGAGATGGAAAAGTTAAGAATCAAACTTACAATATAACACTTAAGATTAACAAAATATTGGAACTGCAGATCTACTCACACCCTCATAGCAGTTTTTGGTTTAGCATTTTAGCATTTCCGTCTTTTTTTCTCGAATTTCCAGACATCAAGAAACGATAGGGACTGTATGCAATAAGCAAAGGTAGTCAATATCAAAACGCTGACCGAAGACTGCTATGTGGTTGGAAACACAACTTTTCGGTATGTTTTGCAGCATACTGACATAAGAAAAACAAATGCTTCGAATTCGTCGCTAGACCACCCATACCAAGTTCTGAATAACGGGCACTATATAGCTAGCTCCATCGTCTAAGAGAGACAATTTTTGTCAACATTTTACATTCAATAACAAAAGTACTCATATCTATCTGAAGATTCCGCACGATGTAGAAATATTAAGGTGTTGATTTTTTTTATCCATTTCACCTTCTAAATTTCCTTATAAAGAGAAGATATGAGGCGGAAATGACAGAACACACGCTCGCTGTGACGTACGTACACGTTTGATCAACTTCAACGACAGAAGACGAGACCACCCCCCTCCCCCCTGTGCAGTTCCCACAGAACCACGCGCCATCTCAAACTAGTACACAATTGTCATATCTTCTAATTTTCGTACAGTTCTAGATTCTCAGCAGGTTTCAATGACTGAACGGCACCGGGAGAAAAAGGCTCGTTTTCAACTTTTACACTCACATCTGTACTTCGCACGTGCAAGACCACGTGACATTTGGGACATGCGCACCAGTGCTGATGCATAGAGAGCATGGAGTGATGACGTCACAAGCACGAAGTGATGACGTAGACACACAGACGTTAGTACAAGCCGCAGCCTCTGAGGTTGTTGGCGATGATGACGTCAGTGACGGCGTCGAAGACGAACTGGATGTTGCTGGTGTCCGTTGCGCATGTCATGTGGGTGTAGATCTCCTTATTTGGACTCTTGTTTTTACTCTCAAACTGTGCCTGGACGTACGCAGCCGCTTCTGTGTATGTGTTGGGCCCTGGGGAAAAATCAAGGTTAGGATCAAGGTTAGGAATTAAAACGTGATTTCTTGTACTGACCGAGCCGTAATATCAGGTGACCAATGTAGACATGCTGGCCAATTGTAAAAGATCATCAATTGGATCAACAGCAATGGCCAGGAGGTCCCTAGTACAAGTTGGACAGCTGGTGATGGTGTGTAACAACTAGGAGTGGACAGAAAAGAACTCTAGCTTTGGAAATTCTCTCTCTGGCACAAGGCGGACTGGGATGGAAGTCCTGGGACCAAGGAAGAAGTTACGCCATAAAGCAGTTACTCAAGTAACTGGATATAATTTTGGAAACGGTCATACTTTGAATTCAAAAGGTATTCACTATCTTTCCTCAGTGACACTGACAAGATCTGGAAGAAACTGTCTGTTATACTCTAACCACTCAGTAACCACGGAGGCTGCATCCTCCTACGCAGAGACATCCAACGGCGCCAGCAAACCGCCTCTTGTCTGTTCTCTGCTTTCTCACTCGTCACCATCAGTTCCTGGGGGCGTCGTCACGGAATCAGAGAATAGGCCTTTCAAAAGGGATCTCGCATATATAAGGGTAAGCTCATTAATATTTATAAGCAGGGCGGTTAAGAACTGATGGTGACAGTTGAGATAGCAGAGTACAGAGGCGGTTTGCTGGCGCCGTTGGATGTATATGCGTAGGAGAATGTGGAGGCTGAAGACATCGACAAATCAAGGCACCAGGTCTTACCGGTGTATTCTGGAAAGGCCATGGTCAGGGGCGACCTGGTGATCTTCTCCTCGAACAGGTCCTTCTTGTTGAGGAAGAGGATGATGGACGTCTCCGTGAACCACTTGTTGTTACAGATGGAGTCGAACAGCTTCAGACTCTCGTGCATTCGGTTCTGGGTGGGAAAGAAGTACACCATTCATCTGATGATGCAAAGATGGACTAACAAAAGAACATCCGAACATGATTCCTTTACCAGAATACAAGAATATTCAGTTCTGAACAAGGTGATTTTTGAAGAGGTTTCAAACTATCTTTAATTTTTCCTTTAAATCTTTAAATTTTGTTTTTATTTCTGGAGCTTCAAAACTAGAAATCCACGAGGTACTGAGTACAATTTCATGAAATAAAGTTGCTACGAGTCTTCATTTCTTCGATGAAGGTTAGACATCAAGGTAATAAGATACGCCAAAAAGCGGTTACTCAAGCAACTGGATATGATTTTGGAAACGCTCAGACGTTTCAGATAGTATCCACCTAGTCTCACTGACGAAAGATAGTGGACTTTATCTGAAACATCTGACAAAAAAAATGTCGTCCAGCTGATTGAGTACTATTTTTTGCTTTCTTCATTGTTTTGTCACTGTTGCCTTGCGGTAAATAAAAGTCACAACCAGTCGCTGCAATTGCAGCCTTTCTGATACGTGGCGCTGTTTATTGTGTACTTGAAATGGGTATCTTACCGTAGTTTCGTCCTCGTGCAGTACTAGGTCGTACCCGCTAAGGGCCGCTACAAAAATTATGGCCGTCACGTCCTCGAAACAGTGGATCCACTTCTTTCGCTCTGACCTTTGGCCTCCAACGTCGAATAATCTGTAACAGCCATCGGTGCTTCATTAGTAGGGCGTTTATGCTGACGTCACTATGACGTAATTACTTCCATTTGTCTCCGAAGGCAATGGTAGGCAGACAGGGTGGGTTAGGCAACCCATCTGCCTGGCCCGCACGTGACTTTACATTTGACGTAATTACTGATTACCATACTGCATGCCATGTTGCTATGTCATTTTGACGCAATAATTGCACATTATATACAGGCAAATCGTGACACTTTGCTGTGTTAACAGAAAACAGATGGAAAATGGAATTACCTGAAATTTAGATTTTTAAAGGTGAAATGTGTTTCTACAATGCCCGTCGTCTTGACTCTCGTCCGCAGGATGTCCTGTTCCGTAGGTTCGTACTCATCTGCGCCCAGCCGGTCCAGGTCGTCGAGGTAACTGTACAGACACAGAAAATAGCAATCAGAGATAGCAGACTTCACCACCTCTGCAGAGGTGCTCAAGTGCCCTCTCGCAGAACGCACAGAAATGGCACCACAGGTAGACACGCACACGAGGACACGTACTACAGAAAACATAAAGTAAAGCTCTTCCAAGTCGTTGATCGTATCTGATGTTAATGAACCCCCCCCGAAGTCCAGACTGCCAAGTGTGTCCATTAAAGGAGTGTATTGGCCTTATCTCTAGTGTTCTGACAAGGCCATTGGCGAATCTCCAAGCGCGCGGACGCGTTATCAGTTTTGTCAGTCTCACTTTTCATCGTCAGTGGCGCCTTGCCAATGTCCTCTTATAGGCGATCGCAGAAAGTGTCATGTCTTAAGCCGGTAAGGCCTGAAAGGTAGGCGGTGACGGACAAGCATGATACTTTGGATAGATATTGTTTGAAGACGTAAAAGTTATCTTTGGTTACTTGTCTGATGGAAAACAACAATGTCCCCTCCTGGGCGATCGAAGACAATGTCATGTCAAAGGCCAGTAAGTTCTAAGGCCTGAAAGGTAGGTGGTGACGGACAAGCATGTAACTGTGGATAGATATCGTTTGAAGACGTCAAAGGTATGCATGGTTACTTATCTCATGAAAAAACATCACCTATGAACAGCAGACATCCAAAAGGAAGTATTTAGCATTGGCAAACGTGAATAGACATGTTTGGTTTGTTTTCCGGATCTGAATCTGCGGTACACTGGCCGAAACTGGTCAAATGTGTTGTATTGAGATTAATGCGTTTGTCAATGAAAACCCAAAAGAGCAATATCTACGTGCTAAATTACGGTGTTCTGGAGTGCCGACAACATTGTACATCCAACCCACCTTCCAATCAAAGTCGTCAAAAACGCTTGGTATCAAAAGCAGTCATCAAAATCTCTACCAAACTGCAGCAGTGCCAGACCTAAAACCGATGCTACTGCATGTCTCTTGAATACAATACATGATACATGTATCACAGTTAATGAGTGAACTTTTACTTTCTTCTATTTCTGCAGTATGGTTATGCATTTCGTTAGTGTGGTTGCTCTGTAGTTTCCCTGTCATCATCATCATCCGGGCGTGCTGGTTGCACGGATGACCATGACTCTCTTCCCTGTCTGTCATGTAATATTGTATTGATGGACTGTACTTCATAGGCAGAACCACAAGAAGAATCGCGAACAGAAATGTCAGGCTAATAGTGGCTTCAAATAAAGTCAAAGTCAAAGGTGTTAAGCTTGTGCGCTTGGAGGAATCTTTGCGATTATGCTGAGCAGACTTCATTTCATGGTTGGCCACCTTTTGGGACCCCAAACGTGATGCGAGAACGGGAAATATATATGTATGTCTCGTTTTGCGATAGGATCCGAAGGTCTCATGACAGTCATGTATCCAGGGTTTGTAATAACAGATTACTCAGTTTTGCTGCAGTTTTATTGAGTTCCAACGTATGCTTATAAGTTTCACATGCTATTTGGCTTCATTTTCACTTCATTTGTTTCACCAGGAGCGCACACGTCAGGCAACTCAGGCTTAGTATCGGCAAAACGTTCCAGAAACTATATGTGATTTGAGCATCAATAAGGGACAATGTCAACAACAATAGCACAAAAAAAACGATATCCCTATCATATACTGTTGACAAACAATGAGTTTAATGATTTTACATTACTCTACTGGAATATGGTTCACTGTTGTTGTGAGCATCGTAATGCTGCAATTGCCGCCGAATGGCTTTGTATTGGCAAGTTGAAAGCCTATTGAAAATCATGTTGATGTATTCATTAGTTTAGCGCAGTATTCTAGTGAACTGCAAAATGCAAACCAGCCCACGACTGATGAAAAGACTGCCATTCAAGCTGCAGGTCTGGTGCCAATGTGAAGACGTACCAAGAGGGTACAAGCGCTAGCAACTCTGGGACCATAACTGAAATGTCTACATTTGATAGGTTTAACAGATTTAAACAGATACAATCCGAACCTAGAAGAGCTGTAGGTACGTAATGCCAAGTCTAATTTGTCCTAGTGACTTAATGAGTAAGGAACAAAAGACTCTACAAAACAACACACTCACTATTTGGCGCTGTCGTTCAGCTGATATTCGTTGGCCCTACTGAAGCATTCCTGCACGCCCTTGTCTGTCCACAGCCTCTTCATGGCCGCCAGCAGCTCGGGAGAGAAGGGTTCTGTGTCCTCCATTCTCTGCACTACCTCAAACACCATCTTGGCGTCTTGCTGCAGAGGAAGGGAGAAACACGCGTTACTATGGTGATAGAAATCAACAAAAATACTTTTGCAAATGACGGTCATAGTGAATCAGACCCCCTGGCTCCAGACAAGGTAAAACAAGTCTACAAATTTTTGACCAACTCTACAAGTGCAGACCTACTTTGATCCTCCACTGTCACAGGGAAGGTCACGTGTTCAAATTTGTTGGTCACTCGTCTTGATGAAGGCTGAATGACCAGGCAAAACTGAGTAGGATTCTGCCTTGCGCTGTAGCACATCTGTTTTCATATAAGGTTTCATTGGTACGTGAATGATGAAACAAGTGGCACTTTTTTGCGGTGTATCACAACTATGCATATGCCGAATGTTGGCATATTTTACCGAAACATACTTAGGTTAACTGCAGAATTCTGCCTCCCCCCCATTTGCTCAACTGGTTAGAGTGAACTCAACAGTACAATAACAGTAAGGGTAAAGTAAATTTAAGCGAACATTTATTACCAGTGAAAGAAATGCTATGTAGGGCACCATTAGGGTCAGCAAGCATTAGAGGGAGAAGTGAACCCTATTCAGCACCAGGGACATAACCTGTAAATGCATTTCGATACACCGTAGAAAGCAAGGTTCAGATCAGTGAGGTTACAGACTCAATTTTGAACGACATCTTCAGGCAATCAGTACTTGCTACGTCCGTTTACACACTATAGCATATACTGTTACCTTATCAATCAACTTAGACTGGGTGCAAGACAGTTACATTTCAGACGATGTGTTTTCTGTGAGCAAAGGCGCATGCGCTGGAACTCAATCCCGTTCCACCATGTTTGTTTGAGAGATTTTGACTGACGTTTTTATACAATCAGTCTTTTGCAACGTCCTGTTTTTCACATCGTAGCACATACTTCAAATGCAGAAATGTTCGCGGTGGTCTTATGTTCGCGGTTTTCGCGAGGCATTCTTAAAACCACCGCGAACATTTTTCCATTACAGTAATAGTATGTGACTAAAGTGTATGGAACTACCGCGAACTTAAAACCACCGCGAACACTACACTTTCCCGTTATCGCGAAATTAAATCCCCGCGAACGTAAATGCATTTACAGTATTGTTACTAGTACCTTCTTGATTAGCTTCAAGTGGAAGCAAGACAGTTATATTTCAGATGACGTGTTGTCTGAAAAAAAGGCGCATGCGCTGGAACTGAATCCCGTCCCACCATGTTTGTATGAGAGACTTTGAGCGACATTTTCATACAATCTTTTCGACGTCCTGTTTTTCACAGTGTAACACAGATTGTTACCTTCTCAATTAGTTTCAAGTGAATGCAAGGCAGTTACATTTCAGACGACGTGTTGTCTGTGAGCAAAGGCGCATGCGCTGGAACTGATCATGAATCCCGTTCCACCATGTTTGTATAAGAGACTTTGACAGGGGCAGGTCGCCAGGGTGCCAAACATGTAGCACCTTGACATTGCTTTCCTGCATGTCAATCCGCCAGATGGTTCGGTGTCTCTATTTTCTAACGAGGTCTCCCACAAGATGGTTCTCGATTCAGCTGAGTCTGCGCCAAGTGGCATTCATAAAACGTCTTTCAAAAGGTGACAGGTGAAAATGTTGGGAGTGGTATCAACGTCAAGGCAGTTTTTACGCATGACAGCGTTTTTGATGGAACCATGGTGGACAGTAGGCCTTCAGCTTCTACATAATACACCAGAAAGTGCCTCACGGCACGTAGCGTTCTGCGAGACATGGTGCAGCTATGTGGTAGATGATCGTGCACGAAAAAATGTATAAACGAACGCAACAATAAAGTGCATAGAATGTGCTGAACAATGCAACTATGAAAAAAAAAACGCAACAAAAAAGTGCACAAAATGAACTGAACTGTGTAACTATGTACAACAGCCAAAGTAGTAAACAAAAATGGGCCCTGAAATAAAAGGGGAAAAATAAAACCAAGAATATAAATTATCAGCCTCAGTTACAATTAACCACTTTCATGATCCAAGTAAGTTCATTGCTAAACGATTATGTTTCAAGGAACAAAACTGTTTCTAAAACGAGACACTTATTCCTAAATGGTATACTGTATAATCATATTCTAGCATGCATCCCAAATCCTTCCCAATACACATTATCAACGTTTAAATTCAATTCACCTCTTCGCCAAATCGATGTTATCACATACCGACATTGATAATTCTCAAGTAATATCCACTTAAAAGTCGGCTTTCATCCTCAGAGATGACAAATTGTAATAACGTGAGACTAACACAATGTACAAAGACCTTCAGCAGCAGGGGACTAATTACTAGTGCTGTGTAGACAGAGTACTGTCGACTGATAACGCCATGTAGGATTGAAGACTGAATCCTTGACAAGGGTAATCTTCTGCATAACGTCTGCGCCGTAAGGTGCTTAATGAAATAAGTAGATCAGCGTTGTAATGTAACATGGACGCGTCGTGATTCTCTATAGGCATCTTTTCAGGGGAGAAGCCGCTCTCATTGCAATCATCGAAAAATACATGAGGGGTCATTGGAAGACATTGAAAGGCCATTGTAACATCATTATAGGGCCTTCACACTGAAACCGAATAGCAGGAATCAAGCAAAACCAGCCGGAATGAAGAATTCGCGCCACATTCGAGCGGGAATTCCAAATGGACCTTATATCCCCTTCACATGAGAAGGGATGGGCCAAATACCCTAAAAATAACGTTCTTTGTCAATTTCTGGGTATTTGTAGTGCATTCTAGACATTATCACTGTATTCCAGATATTCTTTTGGCCACATATTCGCAGTATTTGAAGTGGCTTGCCGTTTCGGATCTCCATCGAATGAGATCAGAATGTTTCGCATAATGTTGGAATGCCGTTTTCTCCATTTCAAATGCACCTCGAAAGTTTTGAGCGTGACAAAAACATATTCGGGACGGCCCCAAGAATGGGTAGAACTTGATCTGGAACGTAGTGAAAAAGAATTCATTCTGACGGCATTATTTAGCGTGTGAAATCCATGACTTGTGACGTTTCCTTGCCTGGTACCCCGTAAGTTATGAGACGACCCCGAACCCCCTCCCCACCGGGTGCGAACCTTTCATTTCATGACGCACGATATCCCAGCGTGCATCGCGCTGTGCCGTCATATGTCTGTCCCTATATGTTCATCAGACAGGGTCCCAACCGTGAAGATAACATCATAAACATACATTTGAATCTCTAAACAGATATTTTTACCGAGTAAAGGAAACAGCAGTTGCTTACATCCTACTGGTTCTAAGGAAATATGGAACCCTGTCACGCCCACCTGTTGCATGGCAGGTTTGACCGTTTATTTCCGTTAGAATCGTGGATGACTGAATATTGATGGACGTTTTGCGGCATTTTAAAACGTGACAGAATACCATAGGACCTGCTTTCCATGTCTCGAAATAAGCCCCATTTTTACCATAATATTGCGGTTATGACTTCGTGATAATTTCTTTGTTATGTACAGGAAAATTCTGAATAATGGCAGTGATCGATATTGTACATGCATTTGTCATGATTCCAGTGGCTCACTCAAAATGTCAAAATTACAAAATGTAGCGTTTCATGGAATCGTGTACTTCTCACTATGATGGAATGAAGAATTACGTTCATATAATTCTTTAAGATATTCATGAACCCAAAGGATGCATGTAGAAATGTCACAGTGTGTAGAGTAGTATTCACCGTTATGAATTGTGATTTATAGGGCAAAAGACAGCAGACGGCATGAACTATTCTACAGTAATTAGTACAACCACATGACGCAATCGTGAAAAATTCAGACGACATCTTGGCAGGAATCCAGAAGGGAATATAGGAAATATGCCAACTCTCATAACACAAATATTCCTTACTAACGCATGTATAAATGTCAATAACGTTATATGGGGAACGACAAGATCTCTTCGGTCTGAATTTTGCGATATTTTTCACAAATCAATATGTATATATATATATATAACATGAAAGCAACAATAACCTGGAACCAGTGGGAGGGGTACGTTTACATATTTGTCTATTTTCGTAAGGTTTTCGAATTTTTTCTTCTTCTGCCGTCCTATATATGCTCATCAAATAGAATTTATGCTATCTGTTATCCTCCATACGCAATTTCATCCGTATACAGCCCCTTGTATTATATAATAAAAAGTTCCATTGATCTATGAATGCTTCAATTTGAGAAGACCATGATTTGGATGTGGTTAATTTGGGTCACTAAATGGTCGTACTTCACTGAGAATGAGGCTGGATCTGTCTAACGGCCATTGATCCAAGCCGGGCATTACGTTTATATCCCGGGTATAATGATCGAAATTCCAAGTTCCTAAAACCGACCATCAATCTAACCGGACTGCCAATAAATACAACTGATGCAGCAAATAGTGGAACAGGAAGGCTTGTTGAGGGGAGAGATTCGTTATAGGAGATGGGAAAATAGCATAGAATAAGCAATAAAAACTAGAGTAAAACGAGAACAGTGACCTATAGCCTAGAAAATGCACAGGCTAGGGACATGATATAGAAAATTGAACCAACTTTTCTTCTTGATTCTCTCTATCAGGACTTCGAGAAAGTCTTATCATTTTTTCTCATTGTTTAAATAGCCCAGAGTTATTGTTCTAGAGTTATATACAATATATTGAAAATTTTCAACATTTTCATATAACTGGCTTCATCCATTCTAAATCAGGTGTAGCAGCATGTTTTTTCATGAGATGAATTGCAGTAGACAAATATGACTACAACGAAAGAACTAATGTCGACTGCTGTACGTCCCAGTATTCTCTGACGATCCCGGTGATAAAAAGCAGTCCCGTCTAATGGGGTTCCTCAATGGCCCAACGATTCGTCGCCATGGGAACTGAGCGGCCCCCATTGACCCAAAAAGGCTGCTTTTTAACAATCAATAATCAAATTTGGAGGGGACAATATGGACATTAATAATTCATACGCTGTCGCTTTAAGTCCCGGGAACAGAAATCATTACCAAGCCACTGATTACGCTGGTTGCACGACGGGTTGTCAACCATCTCTCCCAATTATGGGGCACATTTCAAAACAGGACGCGCTTGTTTCGGGAACCAAAGATAAAGGAATAGATTAGGAAATATTACACGAATTGTGCCCATTTCTTTACGTTTTGTGTGTTTTGTTGTCTTTTATGTCTTAATTTTCATTCCAGCAAATCGTGACTCTTGCAGCACTGGAAATAGCAGTAGAGCGAATCACTTAAACACTTGTATGTCCAACTGCACTTGGCATCGTTGTATTTATACTTAACGTTATCTTTAAGTCGTTGCTATTTGTGTGATCGATAATTACCCTGCAAAGTACGGTCTTGAATTATCACACTTTATGACAACACCAATTGTGATGCTATTTTGATTCGGGTAAACCTCTCAGTCAATTATTTAAACACTTTCTTTGAAACGATCGAGTGGATGATAGTATAATGAATAGTCTATGGACGAATCTTATTACATGTATTACTTTCATGATTTTGAACATGAGAATATATCTGTGGAGGGGGATACAAGCTGAGCCACGTTCGGGACGGCGTTTTTGCTGCTGCAGCGCCACCTACATCGGCTATAAGTAGCAGCAAGAAGTGAGTCATTTTACCCTGACGATGGTGTCTGATAGACATCGAAACGTTGTAAGTAAGTACTACCTGGTTGTGTCTGAAGAACCTTACTATATGACGTCATCATACCTGCCTATGGTTTACCGAATCAGATTTCGAGGCACGTGTACTTGCATAATGTCCTCTAGTCAACCTAATATCATCTACTAGTTTCCCGGACGACCTCAGATGAAGAAAAGAGGGTCGGTTGTTTAAAAGCTTTCGCCGGAAGATGAAAGCTACCATCCGCTCTTTGAAAACATTCACCCCGGCAGATCAGTGCCTGGTGCTTGGTTGTTTCGCGGAAGATCCCAGTTCATGAAAGAACACTGGTCTAATAACATTTGATGGTCCCTTGATCAGCAAGGGGCCGCTTTGCATGGTTTCGATTAAACTTTCAACAAGCACCTCCGACTGCAATTTCATCAGGAAAAATGAAAATCCGTCCCCATTCCTGAGTTGCTTTGATCTTACAAGTCCAAACTGCAAAACACAAAAGAGTATGACTGTTTTATAATTGTGAGAAAGCGAACTATGAATTAGTGCATTTGATGAGCGTAATTTTATTATCAGTGGGATCATGTCGAGGAAATGGTTTCATCTTGTATTCCTTGATTCATACTGTTGATGTTTTAAAGCCTAAATATTCTATTGTTTCTTACACTTATACTTAACTGTCATATATTTATATCTTCTTGTGGTTTGGTTTGGTTTGAAACGACTCTTGCGTTGTCTTCGTACCTTTCACAATGTATGGTATCGTTCTCAACATTCATATTCAATATTGACGTCGATCACTTTCATCACATTTTTCTGCATAGCAACGACGTCTGTTTTTGTGTGTGTGTGTGTGTGGGGGACTATTTTCTACCATTATAGCGCACAATGTCACCGCCCGCCTGCAACGATGTAAAAGGTTGATAGACCGCTAAGTGGGACCTATTATACCCCATTTCCACTAGGACGGCGCTCTCGCCGCGCTCTCTCTGCGACCTAAAATTTGACAGTTCGCTCAACGAATTGTGTAGAAAAGAAACTAATCTTTTTACACTTTGTGTGTTTTGTTGTCTTCTCGGTCACACTTTTACGTTTTGTATGATATACCCAGTATGAAAGCGAAGGTTACACATATCCTATTTATGTTGCAGTGAGAGCGCAGCGCGATCGCCGTCTAGTGGAAAGGGGGCCTTATCAGACGCTATACAAGTAGTCTGACGTAGTGTCTCATTAGAGATGTATTTAAGGCACAGGCCGATATCTGTAACAATCCTGTCTACCGTGCGGTCTTTTCCATCATAACGATGTGCGTCATACTTATCTAACCGTTTACACGAGGCTGAGCATAAGTCATAGATAACTGCTTTGATTCCTTCAGCTATTTTTACGATGTATTGAGTCCGCACTAAAAGGCCCTTAATTGGACATCTCGTGTAGTTGTGGGCTATTATTGTTCGTCTTTCTTCATTGACCGGTGAATATTGATCCAGAGCACACGTTTAGCCGTGTTATGTATGCCAAAGGGTATGTGCCGTGGAATAGCGCTGTCTTTTACATTTATTCTCTATACAATGGTCTGATGTAGCGTTATACTTTATTAGCTTTTATTGCCTTTTCAACGCCGATAAATACAGCAATAAATACAAGAGACTATATAGTAAAATAGAGTTTATAGTGTCACCCTAGGGTTAGGTCACATTTCCAAACTAGGGGCCCGGCCGGGATGTTTTAAGAAACGAAAAATTAAAATGTATACCTAGAAATATACACATATTATGTCCATGAATCTTATTTTGACATTTTGTGCATTTCGATGTCTTTTCTATCATTCTTTTCGCTCCCGAAAGCTGCTCGGCCGGGCCAGGTATGGAAATGTGACCTAAGCCTAAGTGGATCTTAGCTTCTTCCTCCTCCTTTCCTAGTATCATAGCCTCCTTGTATTTTGATGTATCAAATACAGTCACTTTGTTTTACTGGAGGACGTGAGGTGGTCGCGTTTATTGACTCTTTATCAAGCTGTTATGTTGCTGTTATAATGTTAACGAAATATGGCCGGGCCATACATAATCTAATAATCATATATATAAGAAATTCACGGCCATATATATTAGATATCAAGCCCATTTGTCAGGGCCGAATGAATTAGTATCGACCATATTGGATTGTTCCAACTTTCCTGGTATGGCGTTTTTTGGAAAACTTCGGGTCACACAAAATTTATTTCTCTTTTCCCGGATTTTATTTCAGAAATTTTTTTCAAAAGGACTGGGGTGAAGATATACGGCTTAAATGACACAAAGAAACAACAGTCTGAGGAGTTTAATGGAGCGTTTTAAGCAATGAACCCCTCCTTTGATTTGTTACTAAAATACATTGTTTTTAGACTGAAATTATGTGTATGTCGGTCTGAATGGCAATACTTACGTATACGGGTTTGTGATGGCAAAACCTGTATTTTTTTCTCAGGATTTTGAAAATGAAAAAAAAAATGGACAGGCGAATCCAACAAGCAACAAATGAAATTGGTATGGCCTCGGCAATATGTTTGTGTTTTTGGTCCGTTTGGGTGTCTGTTCCCAGCATAATTTGAGAAGCTGTAGGTGGATCATAATGACATTGGGTATGTCGAGGTCAAGGTCGATAATGGACCTCCTAGCTTACAATACTATTAGTATTATGGGCAACCAAATTTCTACATGGCGTTTCATCCAGTACATTTCGTCAGATCTAAAAGAAATCGTTATAAGCAATAAAGTAGTGCCTCATAAGCATGCTCAACAAAATGGAGGATTTTATGGAATTCTAATGATAAAAAGACTGAAGTGGCGTTCATGACAAGTATGGATTTTCAAATCAAAGTGGCAGAAGCTCAAGTAAATCATTTTCTTGGTATTTTTGACTAACATATCGTTTTTGACTCGTGACGCCAGACTGCGTGGTTGACAGCTTATGTTATGAAAGTTAAGTACCTGTCACAAGTAGGTACACACTAAAACTCGAGTCTTTTGACAGAAACCCTATCTCACACACCAAGGCCCATCCCTCTGAGAACCGAGCTTTAACGTTATATCCCCATCCATGTAAAGTCCACGCAATTACGTGTTTGCCGGAGGGATGGAGAAATGTCTCAGGCGTACTGCTTGCGCGGGGCCGATAAGCCAGCGCCCAGGCTCATTCAATATGATTGACACTTCGTTCTGACGAAAAAAATCCCCAAGACTCCAAGTCTGTGAGAATGGACGCTTTTTTTAGCCGTACCACACTTGTGTATGTCGATTTCTGTCAGCAAAGGCGCGACAGTGTCATGTTAATCTTAACCTCAAATGTATCTTGACCTTGATTGGTTTCTACCCCAGCAGTCTTCAACACTCTCTGTGTTTCCATAATCTGTAACCTGACAACATGATCGCGATGGAAATCCCGAAGACTCCAAGTTTGGGAGAATAGATGCTTTTCTTAGTCGTATCCCGTATCCGTGTCAAGTTAATCTTTACCTCAAACGTTCCTTGACTTGGATTTGTTTCTACCCCAGCAGTCTTCAACACTCTCCGTGTTTACATAATCTGTAGCCTGACAACATGATCGCGATGGAAATCCCGAAGACTCCAAGTTTGGGAGAATAGATGCTTTTCTTAGTCGTATCCCGTATCCGTGTCAAGTTAATCTTTACCTCAAACGTTCCTTGACCTTGATTGGTTTCTACCCCAGCAGTCTTCAGCACTCTCCGTGTTTACATAATATGTAGCCTGACAACATGATCGCGATGAAAGTCCCCAGGACTCCCCAAGTCTGTGAAAATGGACGCTTTTCTTAGCCATACCCCGTATCCGTGTCGTGTCAATCTTTACCTCAAACGTATCTTGACTTTGATTTGCTTCTACCACAGCAGTCTTCAACACTCTCCGTGTTTACATAATCTGTAGCTTTGCAACATGATCACATGATGCTATAAATCAGCCGTATTTTCTTGCGGCGCTGGCGTTTATGATATTATAGCGGACGCCTGTCATCTACATTTAATTCAGAATATTGCAAAACAGGACGTCGGCTATATATCACGAGTCCAGCTTGCATTATACTATATAATCATAGCTTGTCGTGCTAGGAGCAATACTATTTCTCATTGCTTTCATTTAGGGCCATTTAGAGTCACCATGCTATTCAAGGAATCCAAAAGCTTAAAGCTGACTATAAACCGGGCGTCAACTAGCCAGTATGTAACATATCATATATCATAGAGTGTGCTGATACCATATATAATTTTCAGTAGTTAATTGCAAGCAGAGCTCATGGCCTGTGTCCGTGGATTCTCTTCTCCAACGGGATAGATGGTATTCCTGATGTTGCCTTAAATGCATGTGGGTGGGGGCATGATCATGCAGCTGTTTAGGATGAATTCAAATAAAGAAATACTGTAAATGCAGAAACTTTCGCGGTGGTTTTATATTGTGGCCCCTAAACCGCGAAATTAAAACCACCGCGAACTTTCATAATACAGTATGCGACAGTACCGTACTGTAGACAAGTTCGCGGTATGGCGCTACCACGAATTCAAAACCACCGCGAACATCCCATTTTCCCGCTGCCGCGAAATTAAATCCCCGCGAACTTAAATGCATGTACAGTACGCTCTTCATGAAGGCCTGTCCTTGGTGCTGAACATTCAGCATCATTAGGAAGGCCGCCTTTACTCGATAGCAGGCCTTGGTCTAAATTTTGCACCACGACTTTGCACCACGTCCTTTCGTTGTCATTGTTTTAGGTTTTCAGATCGGCATAAGGTATTTTTTTACCTATCTTGTGCTTCAAAACCCCTCGCTGTCTTAGGGACATATTGGTGCCCTCCCCCGTTCCCGGTTAGTCGGATGGGCCGCTAGGAGCGCGATTTTAGTCAAGCTAGTGAATGCACTCAACTTATGAAATTATATCAGTACTTTTTCAGTGTATCATCATTACTTCAGCGACAGAGACGTTTATGATCCTTTGTGCTGCATGGCAGGAATGTTTTACTTGTGATGTCTGAAAAATCTATATATCAAATAGAGGCATGAGGTCTCCGAACACTTAACTATATCTACAAAGTACGCAGTCCCGGCTTAACATAACGTCTTTCTACTATCCTCTATCAGTGCCATGCGCCCTTATCGCCATTGCTTCTTCATAGAAGTGCAGCGTCTATGAAATTGAGTGTATACTAGAGTCTGTCATGCATTGTTGCTATCAGGTTCTCTCCAGACAAATATGATACAGACACAGAAACATCAACTCTTCTTTTTGTATGATGTATACCCCTTCATAGGACTTAATGCATTGGCAGTTCAAGCAGTTATGCAATTGGGATTCAGTGGTTAATAGCTTAGTGGGGTGGAGGGAAATCAGTCGGATGTTTTCGTGACTGAGCGCGGGCGCGATCGGACCGATAGTCGGGCGGACAACCCCAGAATTACTAATATGAGGCTGAATGGCATGGAGCCCCACGAGGTCATGTAAGAGAAATGGATCAGTTGAACATGATTGATAGGCGGATCTAAGCGGCAAAAATCTAGCTATGTCACGTACAGAACTGGCCTGGCAGTCTTCTCACCAACATTTATTTCTCGCCAGGCAGTCACCGTCCAGTTCTGGTGGTTGATCGGATGTCCTCTGACAAGATGGCCGCCATGTTGAATCAGGAAAACGGTACGTAATGAAGGCAGTGCTGTGACCTGCCAAACAGGCCTGTCAGTTTAAACTATGTGATCCAGAACTATTATGTTACGTCTGACGTCTGGAACAAAACGATTTTCCATAGTTTCCAGACGCCAGTGTTCTATTCCCTCAATACAAGTCCCTACTACCGTCGGTTTTTGCGAAGAGCGGCTAGGACAAAACGCCCATATGAAGGCTTTCTCTGTGACTATGATCCTCTGTGTGTCTTTCTCTCTCCTCCCCCTTTCTCTCTATATGGCAGTTTGTCGTGGTTTAATGAGCTGACGTCCTTTCGTCTGCCTACCCCGGTGCTTCCATTACATCCCAGTGACCATCAGATCTGTACAGGGCCATTCTCATTTACGCGCTCTGAAGGCTGACGTTGCTGTAAGGGTAAGGGAGCGTCGCACAAGTTCTCGTGACTTCAGAATAGCTTTCAAAGTCGCGACAGTCTCAATTCTCAACTTCCTTTCAAAGCGTCGAAAACGGAGTATGTTGGTAACAGATTGGGTGCTCATTTAACACTTGTAAATTTCAATTTCAAAGATAAAAGTATGAAATATAGGTATGAAAATTCATTTCAGATGCTTTACAATTGCAATTCTAGAATTCTTCAAATTCTATGGATTTCATTATATGTAAACAGGGTCTATGTTATGATAAACATACCTTATTAGTACCACAACGTTTTCTAAGCAAAGCTTAGTTGTCGTATTATGTGTTAAACTATTGATATAGAGAAATTATATATTCGTCTCAGCCAAATCACCTTTTACCATTTGACAATGTGATTGCATTGGAAAGATAGTAAGAACATATTCAGTGCAAAATCATCTCCTTCAATCTCGCCCTGCCTCTGTGACGAGTCATCAGCTAGCTTGCCCCGCGGAAATCGAAAAGATCAGCAAACAATTCAAACGTTTTTTCCGCCGGGCTGTTCGATCTTGCGACACGGCGGAGTCTTGTAATTAGTTGCCGCGGCTGGAGAATATGAAAGGTGCCGCCAGCGGCCTGAGTAATTGGAGACTTTCACCTGGGGGAAGGCGGTGTGTGCCGTGACTGATTGATCCGACCGACCCGCGCTGTGTCAATCCCCGCGATGCGATGAGGATCAAACAGGTCTGGAGGAAGGGACGAGACGTGGGTTGGGGATGAGGAGATGGATGAAGTTCCGTGACTTCCCGTTGCTTTGTGAAGAGCAAAGTCGCTTTGAAGAACGAAACTGGGTTAAGCTGAGGCGATTAACGTGGCTAATGAAGTCGGGGGCAATATGGGAAAAGGACAGTTGTTGGGTAAACAGAGCTTTACAACCATCGCTGAACAGAGACGGTGGGCTCCATAGACTTCCTTCAACCTATGATCCACTGCTCAATGAGTCACGTGTTCTATCTAATGAAGTCGGGGGCAGTTTGAAAAAAAGGACAGTTGTTGTGTAAAAAAAACAACTCCAAAAGCCCATGGACTTGTTGAAACCAGACTTTTCCGCTAGAGGGATTAAAAAGGCCATCTACATCAGAGCGTTACAACCATCCCTGAACAGAGACGGTGGGCGCCATAGATTTCCTTCAACCTATGATCCACTGTCACTGAGTCACGTGTTCTGTCTGCATAACGTGACGTCAAGGCAGCAGTGGATTGTTCATTCCTTGACAAAGACTGGTGCTGTTCAGTCGAAAATTTGGGTGAGCCCAATTTTTTGTGTTGGATATTACAGTTAAACTAGTTCAAGAACTAGTTGAAACTGTTTACGGCAAACGATTTTTGCTTTCGCTCCATATCGTATCTACCCCCCAGGTCAACCCTGTGAGCTTTGGGAAGCCTGGGCGTCTGTGCATTATTCTCCCATCTACGGCAGAGTACGGAATCTAGGGCAGAGGTTGAGCCTGATCCACAGACTCGCCTGTGAAAAGCAATTGACCTTGTTTGCTTTTGATCCCCGCCTCCTATAGCCTTAGTCAGACGCAAATCAATACCTATTCCACGCCGCCGCTTAATGGCAGAAAAAGAGCCAAGCCTAGCCAATAACTATGTAGAAGAAAAACGGGGAATAATATTTCCTCATGTTCTGGGCAGATTCGCGGTACCGTTTCTTCGTGTGGAAGTGTTATCCGTTGTGGTCAGATTTTATTAGAACACAGTGAAATTGAAACGGAGTGATTGTGATTATTTTGGCATTAGGTCACCGAAGGTTTTGCAATGTCTGATTGTCTGTCATTATTTTGCCCCAATGTGGTAGTGGTTATTATCGCCCATGCTGACCACAGGGGATCGTTCCATCCACACTGGTGACATATAGCATTGCCGAAGTCTATTTGGTAGTCGTTAGGAAGAGAGGGGGAGAGATGAGGAGAGAGAGGAGGAGAGAGAGAGAGAGAGAGAGAGAGAGAGAGAGAGAGAGACGGGTAGAGAGAAATGGGAGTAAGAGAGAGAGAGAGATGGGTAGAGAGAGATTTGGAGAAAGACAGAGAGAGAGAGAGAGAGAGAGAGAGATGGGTAGAGAAATGATTAAGGCTACGATACAATCCTCCACCACCAAGATAAAGACCAGCATGCCCTGTCCACACAGAGTACAACCTGACCTCCATTCCTACGTGCGTGTTTTATTCATGACCCAAATGGACCGATAATCAATTCTCGGGGAGAGTTTTATACAGTGAAAGAGACAAAGAACGTCCCATGGTTCAATCATTTACCCCGGAGATGTGACGGGAGGGCCAACGGTCGGGTCGAGGGCGAGGCGAGAGGACGTGACCTCAGCAGCGACCCCTATCTAAGGAAGCCTTCTGGGTCACGGCAAACCAAAGCAAGGGTACAACATCAGACGCACGTCCAGGGTAATGGCACGGATAGCACCACTATAGGAGTCCATGAGCAACACACTCGGACATGATGTCAACGTACTAACATACAAAACTTATCCACGAGGGAGCAATTCTACTCTAGGATTTGCGCTACAGAGACATAACAATATAGAATTATTTTATCATACTTTCGTATAGCCATTTACACTTCTACACAACACTCCTCCCCCTTTTGCGTACATTCAACATCCAAAAATTGAGCCAAATTACACAATAATATATATATATTACAGGAATGTTGAAAATGAAGTTAGTTTGACCTAGACATGCCCTTGCCATGCTACAGACATGTTGTGGGCGCTAAAGTGCTGATGCGGACGGGCACATTAGCGCGGGTGATGGCGGAAAAGTACTTTCTTTGTAATGGCGGAGAACGTCGCCATTTTGGGACGCCTACGTACGGCAATGCACGATCCACTGCCTCTGTTGTGCCTTTTTCAATTATACTTCACCTCAATGGGAGTGCAGTATCCCTTCTGAAATGTGTCTGTCTATCTCGTTCTCTCCGTGTGTGTGGGGTGGGTGCATTTGTGTGTGTGTGATTGCGAATCTTTCTGCAGTCAGAAATGCAGTGATATTTCCCACATGTCCCATTCTGGTTCGTTTTACTCTATAGCGTCGCACTATCGTCCGTTAAAATGAAAAGTTAAAGAGGAAAGAAGTGCTAATCGATTCCGCGCGCGTCCTCTTCTGCGGCGAATCCGCTACGTATTTTCACTTCAACCCTGTTGTTCTCAGCCCACTGATGGCTCTGTAACCTTTCCACCAGTCCACAACCAACACTGCACCATCCCCCTCTGATACCAGTCCGCAACGATCATTGCACGACCCCCCTCTTATACCAGTCCGCAACCAACACTGCACGATCCCCTCTAATACCAGTCTGCAATCAACAACGTACAATCCCCTCTTATACCAGTCTGCAATCAACAACGCATGTTACCCCATCTTTCACACTAGCCTGAGTATCATCCTCCGTAGTAACCGCTGGCTCACGACTTTCGCTTGCTAACCACGGTGGTTAGGCTACTTTCATACCCCAGATCTCTGCTAAAAACGCGTAGCCTTGGCGAGGGAACCTAACACCATGTTAATCATATCCAGTTGCTTGAGAAACTGCTTTTTGTCGTGTCTTATTACCTGGATGTCTAACCTTCAATCGACGTACCACCATGTTGTACTGGGAATGATACGCCCGGGGATCCCATGTGATTATAAGTCCAATAAAGTTAGGGTCATTCTAGAGTCACAGAACGCAGACAAGCCTTGCTCGTTCGAGCATCTGTACACCGTAAAATCATTGCCTTCGCCAAGAAGTCCATGTTTTAGGTTAGTACATAGGGTGATGGGCCTATATGTAGGTCAACAGCTTATAACTCGAGAAATTGTGGATGGAATTTTGTGATTATTGGTATGTGTGTAGCGGTTGTGGAAAGAAAGGCCAAGTTCGAAATCAGTTTACCTGGCGTTTTCCTACGGTACTGCAGCGAGCTTCGTATTTTTGTGTTCTTGTTTTCAATGGAAAATTCACTTTCCTACGGTACCGCAGCAAGCTTTGTATTTTTGTGCTCTTGTTTTCAATAGAGAGTTCACTTTTGGCACCTTATGTATGTTTCACATGCTTGGATCAATCTTTTAGCTCTCTGGCTAGAAACACACACGCCGTCAAGGTGTAATAACATGGTCGCTGCATTTTCCTTCACTCTAGCTGTGACCACCTATCCTAATAAATAACCACCCTTAACACATCGCCTAACACATGGAATCTCTCTCATGCAGCCAGTGGCCACAAGGAACGTCATGAATTCACAAGCACAAAAGATGTATGCCTTCTGCACTTTTGTATTATTCCATATATAAATTGGTGGCGCCAGGCGAACCTTGGGTGTCAGATTGGTTCAAAAACGCTGTTTGCAGCCTGTCTATAAGTATAATCCGACATCCTAAATGGACACCCAATAGGCTTTTTCAGCCTGTTAGTCTTCTTATATCAACATGATGATGGTACTGATATCTTATAGGATATATAATCTGGAACAAGTATGGCCGATGTGTGGATCGGAAAGAAATGCTGTTCATGTTTATCATCATAGTATGAGTGATCAAATTCAGCAACAGCTTATAGATCATCAATTCAAAACATTATCTTGAATCAGAAGAGATTATTTGTAGCATTCAACCTAATTGTCCTGAAGTAAAGTTACAAGCATAAACGTTACAAACAACTTCTGAAATTGTTGCAATGTTGCATCATTGCCGAGATATATAGGTACAAGATTAACGGTGTTGCACTGTTATAAACCGCATTTTCAATATCTACTCCATAAAACACTTAGCTCCCCATATGTTAACCACACAACGATACTTCCATCCCGTATTTCACTTCCAGCAAAACCGCCATTATCCGCATCGGTGCACGCATGGTTGATATGTCTAGGAGAGTGCCATCGTTATAAGTGCCCAAGCGTTCCTAGATGCTGTAAATAATATGCTTTAAAAGATCATTACGTCTTGGCTCGAGTTATCTAAATGGTGTATCATGGAGGAGATAATCTTCTCAGCTTGTTGAATTATTCCTAGGACGTGTTGGCACTACTGAAGTAGCAGAGAAGCGGAAAATCACGACTCCAAAATTGTTGATGGCTCCACATTTTTGACCCACGTAACATGACTGAACTCACAGACTTGCTGTGGTAGGCTAAATGATATTGATTGTATTTTTTGACCTCCTTTAAAAACTGCAAACGATATATCTTCCCATGTGTGCCTCTCTCTCCTCCTTCGCTTTTAGGCATCTTGACGCTATGTATGTCCAAGGAGGTTAAATGAATATTTTAAAACCTCCTTGGTATGTCCATATACCTGGCGAGTGCCTAATTAGCCTACTGAAATCGGACTACATGGCGTTCGCACAAGTCCCCTCCAGGCATCCGTGTAGGCCGAGATAACTAATTGGCCCAAATAGGTGAATATTCTACCAGGGGATCTGACCAGCCAGAAGAGTCGGCCAGCTCAGGAGTGCACTTCTACGGCTAGCCAACTCCGCTGGTAAAATATCGGAGGGTATTCTGTAGCTTTAGGACTACGTTACAATACCAAACCGGGGCCCGACCGGGCTGTTTGTGGAAACGAAAAATAGAAATGTGTACGTAAAATATACACAAATAATGAATGAAGACCTTTATTGTACGTTTATGCTCTCTAACAAGCTAAGAACAGGTCATAGTGAATCTGAATGCCTACTGATTCTAAGTACAAATTGTGTAAGGATGTGATATCAAACTAAAACTACTAGTCTAAAGCATACTGGCATGTACAGGTTCAAATTATTCTCGCTTCTTAAGACAGGTGTAAGTGTAAAGGCAGATGGAGTTTAAAATACATGGTTTGTCTAATTTCGTTTGCCCACGACTATTCTCTTTACGTCTTGTGTAGTTTGGTGTCTTTTATATCATGCTTTTCGTTCCCGAAAGCTGCCCGGCCGGGCCCCGATTTGGAAACGTGACAAAGCCCTTACAGTACACAGCAGGTAGTAGCTAGCCGTACCTGCACCTGTCTGCCCCGCGGAGGCTAGGTCCGCCGGGACGGCATGATGGACCCCCATCAGCCGGGCGGAAGTAATTCCTCTTCCCGTGGGACAGAAGAGATTCAAAGCTATAGTTCCACATATGCTACATATACAGTACATACAGCGCCAGGACTGTGTGCATACTGGTAAAGCCAACGCCACATTTCCAAACAGGGGCCCGGCAGGGTAGCTTTCGGGAACGTAATGTACTACTTTATAAAAGACACCAAAGTACACAAGACTTAAAGAGAATAGTCATGGGCAAACAACAGTTTGTATTCAAACTCTCAATTGTTTAGCCCATAGAAACGGGTAAATAAACAACCGGACCACGCATGCGCACACTGAGTCAACTATGTGGCCACAGTAAAATATTAGTCGATGTAACATACAGGAACTCGCAAATACAATTGACTGGCTCTGGAGACGAAATTGTGAAGAGAAAATGGGGATGAAAGCCAATTACAATATCAATGGCGAAAACGATGGCGTTACAAGGTCTCTGGTTAGGGGAACCACACACTATCTATCAACTTGGCTATGAGAGAGGTAAGAATGAAATAAAAACACGAATGTTACCATTATGCAATTGAAATTCATCGATATGTCACATTGAATATAATAAGAAACGCAACAACCAGAGGGGCGAGTAGAGCAGAAAGAAACATCCCGACTCCCGGGATTCGAACCCGCGCCGAACCCGGGCAGCCGGATCACAAATCCAACGTGCAAAATCCAACTGGTGACGCTAATTCAAAAGACTGGTTAGGTTAACTTTGGCAAGCATGAATTGGTGGCTTGTTTGTTTGAGATTGTTCGCTTACTCTTAAGTTTGTTCCCTTAAGGTTTCTTCCGTGAGTGCTGTACCACCACACCTGCCTGATGATACAGGATACCGTCACGACGCGTCCTCCGGGTATTGACGGATCTGGTGTTAAATTCCGCGTCACAATCAAGTGAAACACCGACATTCCCGTCATCCAATTTCCTCCAGGCACGATGCTATACGCCTCCACATCGTCAGAACCGTCCTTATTCTATACAAAACGCTCCAACCCCGGGGCGTCAACACTGAATGCTATGATGCGTCAAGGATAGAGCACGTGACTGTCAGCTTCAGGCACACACACTGTCACATACGTCAGACGATTTTTGTTTGTCGCACACGATTTTGCAGAGTAACTGAACCGACAAGCACCTACAACAATGTCTTTCGACCGCTTGAACTTGTACGACGCGCTCACGACTGCTCTACGACTGTTTCCTGTCGTAAACGTGCCCTATGACGTATGTGGCAATGTCTTCTCTTAATAGTCCAAAATCCAAGTGAATGGGCAACGCAAAGTGTGCTATTCATTGCTTGCGTTGTGTACAGGGTGGTCGTTTTAGGCAATTACTTGCTGCTTATTGATAGCAAATCTATCTCTTCATCGAAGCAATATATTCCCAAACTCAGACTTTTCCAATTGTTTGATAGGTGATTTCGCACCAAAGCCCAGCGGTATGCAAGCGAAGTCATCTCTTTGAAATAGGAGGACTTGTTGCCGTCATTATATTTCAGCCATACCATAGGTATGGTGAAATATATTGTATTCGTAATGTTTCTTTCTTTCTTTCTTTCTTTCTCCTGTCAAATCTTCAGAACACGGTATCTCCGTTGTTCCTCAACCGAATGACTTGGAATTTGGCACAAGGGTAGAGTGGGCCAATACCCTCAGACGTTTTTTTCTTTTTTTCCATATCTGTCTCTTAAATGATTTTATTAAGGTTTTTTGGTCATCTTAAGACCAAAACTGTATATTTGGGCCCCCTGTACCCTGGTATTATAACCGAATGAGCTGAAATTTGGCACAGATGTGCCTTGATAAGTCCCCCATATAGATTCAATATCAGTTTTGGTGTACAGTATAAGGAAATGCTTATTTTTGCGATTTTTTGGTCATTTGTTGACCAAAAAAGGACACTTTTGGCTCCTGTACCCTGGTTTTAGAACCGGATGACCTGAAATTTAGTATAGGAGTGCCCTAGACATATGCGCACATGGATTCATTAACACTTGAGGCATACTGTACAACAAAATGCTTAATTTTGCGATTATTTGGCCATTTTATGACCAAAAACGTACACTTTTGGCTCTGGTGCTCTGGTTTTAAAACCAAATGACCTAAATTTTGGCAAAAGGGTGCACTAGATATTTATTCAAATGACACATGTATAATTTTTGTCATAAACTACTTCAAAATGATATATTTGGGGATTTTTTTTGTCACTTTCCAATAGCCAGAGGGGTTAAGGTCATTGACCCCCAGCTACAGATTGCACCTACTGGCATCTATGTCTATTTAATCTAATTAGATAGGTAACCAATCACTTAGCCTGAATCTATATCCTAAAAAGGGGGAGGTGGCAGCCAATCAGCGAGCCCGGTGTTATCTGGAAGAGTCCATTCTTACACGGAGGGGTTCATTTTTTTTAAATTCATCATTGGACTGGTGAAGTCTTTCAGTGGGTGTATTTTTGGACAGGTCTATTTCGCAATTTTACAGAAAGTGTGCTGGAAGAGTCTATTCTCACACGGAGGGGGGATTTTTTTGAAATTCATATTTTGGATTTTGGTGACTTCTAGTTTGTCAAAGTCTTTCAGTAGGGTTATTTTTGGACTGGTCTAATTTGCAATTTTACTTGGATGTGCTGGAAGAGTCCATTCTTGCATTGAGGGGGGGCTTTTTTAAAAATCCATTTTTTTGGACTTCAGTGATTATGTCAAAGTCCTATTTTAACGGATTTATTTTTGGACTGCTCTACTTTACATGGAAGAGTCCATTTTTGCACACGGAAGGGAGATTTTTTCAAATTCAGTTTTGGACGGGTGATTATTCAAAATTCAATTTTTAGTGGAAGTGTTGTTAGACTGGTCTATCATACCTTTTCATGCACTGGGACCTTTTTTGCTAAATTCAATTTTGGATTTGGTTTCTTATTCAAAACGCCAATGTTTCAGTGTGAGTATTTCTGCACTGGTCTATTGTGCAAATTCACATAGGGTGCACTGGAGTCCATTCTTGAACGGAGGAATTTTGTAAGATTCATTTTTGGGTTAAATCGTCATCAGTAAAAGTGATTTTTCAAATGGGTGATTTTGAAATAGTCTATTGTTGCATGGGGAGGGAGATGGCTGAAATATGCTGTATTTGCTCTCAAGCAAATGTCGGCCTTTCTAGTTTGAACCTTTTGATCTTAGCTCTTTTTAAACGCCAGGGTTCAACTACCCACGTCGGTCCCCTTCATTGCATGACAGATGTTGCTCTGCAGTGGAACTGACGTTTTCGGGTTAGAAGTATTGGTAGGCGTGCTGTGAACCGATTCGTTCTGCTGATTTTCCCACAGCCTAATCTATAGTAATTGTGTTATCGGGTGGGACAGCTACTGTTTTTCTAGAGCCAGGGGCAAAATGATAAGGATCTTACAATTAGTAATTAATTACTTGTAACTGTTCAAGACCAACAGATCAGCTAGAAATTCACCTGTTTTTAGTATAAAAGAATGACTTGAAAAAGCCAATGAATCAATAATGAATGGTCCATCAGTATAATGCATGGAAGTGAGAGGGCTAATTTGCATACTTTTCATACATTAGCCTGATTAAATCGCACTTATAGCGACCCACCCAACTTCCGTCGCGAGGGGCCGTTATCGCCACGGATAGCGGCGTTTGCGTTATACTATATACTGTACATAAGTAATGCATGCACCAACGTGTTGAATGCGGAATATCAATTCTTTATCATGGTCGATTTGCAGCTCGGGCAAAATTAGAAAGCTTTTTCTATTTCATCCTGTTCGTCGTTTAATTGATTGTTTATTTGCAAAATCATGCCCGAGGGCTAATTGCATACACAGTCTCAAGAACTAAGAGAGGTAAGTACATAAAACTAGTGTCTAATCAACTACATGATACTATGGATACTAAACCCAGTCGTTTAATAGTGCGTCTTCATCCCTGTCGTCGTAGATTGTCTAATGCATTCGACTCCCATCCATTTCCCTCTGCAGGGGGAGGTAATCTCCAAGCAGATCCTACGGTAGCATAAGATAGTATCAAAATCTGACAGAGGAGTGAAGCCGGCTTAGGAGTGTGTTTTGCTACATGGCAAATGGACACCTCTTGGCTGACTAAACTTCTTGGCCAGTTTGGTACTATCTTATGCCATTGTAGGGTCTGCTTGGAGATTAGGGGGAGGTCCAGTATTTCCAAGTACCCAGTTAGAGATGGCTAGGGACGGGGAGCGGCCGGCGGTGTCCCCTTATTGCTGGCGGATGAAAGCATCTCGAACGTCGCTACAAATCACATCACCTTCCGCTCCGCTACCCTGCCACCAGCCGCCACTAAAAGCGCCTATTTCCCCCGGCGCACACCCAGCACACCCAACCGCCATGTTGGCTCTTCAACACGGAGACTTCAAACAGTCACAAGGAACTACGATAACGTTTCAGAGACAGGGGCCGTGAATCTCCGTGGTCATTAGTGCTCCTTGTCTCCACATACATGTCCTAAGGAAGTCTTTGTTGTAAGGATATCGGAGTAGATAAACAACCTGGCGTGTTTTAACAATGACTTTTCCCAATGACAGCGGATGCAGTGATGTTATAACATTCCACATACTCTATCACTTAACAGTGTATTTAACACAGCACTATTTCTTTCATGATCAGCTTTGTAGAAGTAATTAGCCCAATTGATAGGCATGCGGAGGAAAATATAGAAATAAATCATTAGCAGAGCCTTGACGTATTGTATCAAACATATAAGATACAACATACAAAATATATCAAAATGGTCACAAGATCTGTTAACATTTATCATATATGTATATTGAAAGTCAGCAATTGCACTGTTACATAACACCGTATGAAATTCTATCTTAAAGCCCGCATTCTGTATGCGTAAATGTTCTGTTTCTTCAATTTAGTAAACAATAGCATCTTTACGCACGCTTTAATGTGTGCTTATAGATCGGGTTTCGTGCAGTGTAAGTTACATCAGATTCTCCGATATTGCTGTCCCTTTGCCGTTGTCATGCGAGCATAAATCATTTCACATTTGGATGAAGACAAACCGGGCAACGGCATTGTACATGGCACCTGTGTTGATAGTACATAGTGTGCACACCATGGGGTGAATGGCAGATCTAGGGCCTTTGCGCATTTGCTATGTCAATAAACAGCTCGTTTATATCCTTCAACACTACACGTTGACATCTGCCACGTGTAAAATCCTCCAAAACACCAACCACGAAGAGAAATTTATCTCTATGTATATGAAAGTTTCTATTCGCCGTATATATGTTTATGTGGCATTGTCTAGGTTTTTCTGGTGGTGAACCGGACACTACATCTTCTTGGAGCTGAAGAAAAGGCACATTCAAGAGCGCAAAACTCCACCTAGAGAATTATTCTACCGGCTCCCAATATTTGCTATGTTAATTGTCATTTTGTCGGTAACAAGGCAGTTTCGTTGAAGTGACCTTGATGACCATCTACATCATAGTAGTACACGTAACCGATTGCTGGGTTAACCAGCCTTGTATCCCTATCAATCCATTGGTTGAATCTGCCGCATCCTCTTAGAAATTGTAAAAAAGAAATCCACCGATACCTAGTATTTTATTTTTGTGGCTAAACATCCTCTTAGAAATCGTAAAAAAATCCACCGATACATAGCATTTTAACACGTAACGCTATAAACTTAACTTACACCTAGCCATAGCGACCTTGCCGGACGCACTTGTATATCAAAGCTATTGAGTTGGGGACAATGTTGATAGCGCGCCGCTACTGTTTACCAACCCTAATTCTTCCCTATCCTGACGTGGGCGTAATTTAGAGTCAGCTGACCCTGTTTTCTCACCACTTAGCTCGCTTTATCAGGGACCGGGCCAGATGGGGGGCCATTCACGGCCGGACCTCATAACCTCCTTTGTTCTTCTGCCGGGGGTAGTATATCACTCGGTGGGAGCTTTATCAGTTTATGTACAACAGGCGTGATTTCTTGCCTGTACTTGAGGGCAGATATATCGCTACCTTTGTATAATAGCCTCAGCTAGTTGGGCGGCCTTGGCTGGCTGTTATTTCAGCCAAAGAAATAAATAAAATAAAATAAAATAAAATATATCGGTACCTGGCATATACATGGGCCGCATTTCCAATCGGGGGCCCGGCCGGGCAGTTGGGGGGAAAAGTATGATATAAAACACACACAAAAAAAGTGCCGATAACTATTCAAGAGCATAACTTGTGCATATTCATTGATATAGATTTTAATGTTTCTTTTCCGCAAATATCCCTGCCGGGTCCGGTTGGAAAATAATGTGACCCTTGTAGGGTATCAAATATTTTGTGTCTACGAAACATACATATGATATACATGTATATACATTATATATTTTATTGTTAAGGTTGATATGTAAACAAAATTTTTTCTACGTAAAGCATCTACAATGTGGTTTTCTCAGGTGTACCAATGATCATATGTATGGAGATGTTAAACTTGGTGATTTGTTAATATTTCTTGTGCTCGTAAATATTCCTATTATATAGTTTTTTCTTACTTGTACTGAGCACTTTTGGACAAATCGAAATAAAGGTCTTCAGTCAGTCCAATGTCAGTAGACGGCGCCTTCACAGTCTCATGATTTCGGCCATATGACGGACGCGACCCAATACTCTTCAAGCTGAGTTTCGGCTCCGGCTGATTTTATGCGTTTTTAATGTTTATTTTGGTACTTTCCTAATGTTTGGTAGCGAGACATAAAGAAAACGGTGCAAAACAGGAAGCCCGATAGAAACGCCTAATATAAAAACTGCTTAAAAAAAAACAGCCGGAGCCGAACGTCTGCTTGGACAGTAGCGACCAAATACAAAGCAGAGGACCGAAGGTAATTTACGTAATCATGGATAATATAGCATAACGTGTCATGATAATGTAATACAACCAGGCAGCTCTCTCTAATCTGTGTGTCTGTGGGGGGGGGGGGGGGGGGTAGTCAAAATTTACCGTTTATATCATAGTTTGGTAGCCATAACATTAGTGTGAAGGTAACTGGCTTGTATTTTATAATCTTTAATTATATTAGAATCCCAAGGTCATTAAATCTGTGCTCTTCTATCTTGTATTTGAACTATTGATATTCTTTCGATTTTCGTCGACTTTTATAGCAAACAATTCGTTAAAATGTGGGTGCTACATGTAGTACACCAAATACGTCACGCTTTACATCTATTGAACAATGATATCACTATGTTCCAAATCCATATATTATCAGACCAATAACGGGCTTAATTTCTATCTGGGGCATATTGGAGTGGGCGTTCTTTGGTTGCTGTGCTACTATGGTATGTGTACACACAAGCTGTCTGTGCACTGGGTCGGCACACTGTAGTATGATCAGAAAGGTTATATTTAGATGTAATCATAATTTACGGATGACATCCTGGGATTGCCATCATGTAAAATAATTGTACTTGCGCTACTCTATATGTAGAGACCGACTGTACATGTGCCACTATAGACTGCAGGCTGTACTACTACTATAGAGGCACTATACACTGTGCTCTAAAATCAGCAGTTCAGTCAGCATTGGCAATATTAGTCCCCCTAACTAAGCTAGGTTCCAATTTTTCCTGTATTTTTACATCTAGACCTAGATGAGTGTATGTTTGAGGGGAGGGGGGTATGGGGAAGGTCTATTCTACATCAGGTCCAGATATCCAGGGTGGTCTTAGACAAGTGATACTTTTAGTCCCTTTAACTAAGCTATGTTCCTACTTCATTAATCAGATCCGTCGAGTGACGTCTTACCGTACGTAGCTCTGTTGAATGGGACGCGTGTGGATGGCTGATTACACTAGTCGTTAGTAAAAGTTGAGCCGTGACGCATGCTCGAAGGAGGCGAAACTACCTGGAGAATGCGGCGGCACCACTCTTCTCTTCCTTAATGACCCATTAACCGAACGTGAGGTGTTTCTATATCGGTAATTACGTCGCACTGGAAGCAATTTCCTTTGACGCGTGCCGCATGTTTTTGTAAGGATGTAGGATTGAATACATGAGTATCGAAATCGTCCAAATATATCATGTTTGTTTCATGATTAAAGACGTTCTTTTTGTGAAGACACAAAACTATCATTAAACAATATCAGGGGTTAGATGATACGAACTATTTATTGGTTTCGCTAAGCATGCAGTCGTTGGAGAACTATGCCATATTTGCTATTCAAGTATTTACTACTGACTTGCTCTTGCCCATCCAATTATAAGGACACAACCACTTAGAGCAAGTTGAAAGGTCCGCACACAAATGTTCCCAAATACGTCTGGTGCAGAGAAAATTACCAGCGCACAAGTTATCAACATTTATGATCTATATGAATATACACGAATGAATCAAAACTTCATTCACATGTACCACTCTAGAAGTAACATAATGGGATTCTAACTAAACGAAAAGAATTCAATGTATACAGAAACAGCCATCCATGTGGCTGGAGCGCCGCACATTGTGTATATCGTGTCGCGACGTTTGTCACTACCGTCTGTACATGTTGGCTTACAAGCGCCGCACATGCAATGTTGACATTTTTCACTGTCACCCGGCTATTGAGAAGGACAGTGATTTAGTGTAACCTTACACGACTGGCAAGGGGTTAACTCTGCCATTTTATGTTGCATTCAGCAATAATGACTCCCCTGAGAGGTAAGGGTTCTCGGGCACAGAAATAAGCAACAATTTGCTCTTCTTCTTTAAAAATAATGCTCTGAAGCGGGATTTAACAGCGATAAAAATGCAGTAGGGCCCGACAAGTAGTAGAAGTAGGTCCAACCAGTCAGGGAACACGTGACCTCAATGAAAAATGGGCGATTTGAGCAGAGGTTGCCCCTGTAACATTCCCATTTAACCTTTATTCAGATAGATACCCTTTGCCTGGATACTTCAATGATATAATTTCCAAGCCGACTGGTCACCTTTACTGGTCGTCTAAAACCGCAAATCGTAAGACTTACGAAAGAGTTGATACATGACACCTGCGTAAAAGATTGCCGATTCGGTGGGTCTGAATGTGGAGCTATCTTTACGCCCGTCGAGTGGGCTCAACCCAGGGCAGCGATCTGATTGTTGTCGTGTTCGCTTCAGAACCATGTCTGAATTGTGCACAATCTGTACGAAAATTTATGCCTGAATGTAAACAGTCCTGTCAGGATACATGTGTGCATGGCAGACGTAGTGAACACCTGGTTGTAAACGTAATAGAGGTTGAAGTATGAAATGACGGCCAAATTTCGTGCTAAAGTCATGCTTGAAGCTTGTGGTTTACAGCTTTGTTGGCATTGGGCAAAGTGATGGTGACGTGGCTTTCACGGTGAACTCAGTACATGGCGTATACAGTAACATTGGGTATATCACAGTAATGTGTCTTTCCATAGCAACAAAGGAAATTGTGTCAACGGAAGGCGTTCAAAAGATCCAAGCAACATCCGGGATGGACAATTGTATGATGAATACATAACATATACATTATATTAGTAACGTCAATACATTAATATTTATATTTCTCTCTCGTTTTGATCAACCGATATCAACCCAACGTGTATATCCTCTTACATTTGCATAATTGCAAAAACAGAGAAGAATTCGACTCTTTATACTAGGTTACTGTATTCGTACTAGTTTGTATGTAAGAGTTTTTAAACATTTATTGTGACCTGTGTTTAGCGCAGTAGGGAAGAAATGTAAGGTAAAGCTCTTTAGAACAGTACTCAATATTTTTTCCGAGCCCCCCAATACTTTCACCTGTGAGAGTATATGTTCATATATGTTTACACAACAGCCGTGGTGGATACGGATTCGGTGCATATTTATTTATTGATATATTTGCCACGGCAGGATTTGCTACACACCCTCCCCACAGTCTGTTGGTACAACTGAATGCATCTATAACCGCCCACTGTTTATATACACCTTAATACAGAAATATCGAGTAATTAGAAGGGGTATATTGAGAACATTTGTCTATGCACACATAGATTTCGTCCCTCATAATTTGTTTTGCACCACCTGTTAATATCTCCATATCATATGCAGGTGTATTATTGGCCTCGACCTCTGTGCCTTACACGTGTTTTTGCGGTATTTAGTACCTCTTTACCTATTTCAACAACGCTCTGTTTCATTCATTGACCTTTTCCCTATCTGCACGAAATAACACAGGTGAAACACTGGAAAAAAACCTAGCCCTACATCTGTTTGGAGATCAACATTTCCCTCATTCGCAAGATGATTAAGCGCTGCATAATTTGTCGCCGTCGGTTCGACCCTGACGTGACGGTCGGTGGCGTATGCTAATGAGCACGCTTAGCGTTTTGATGCATGATGATCATGCATGAACCTGTAACCGTGCCTGCTTCATGAAGCTGTCAGGGGGGAGATACACTCGCGACAAACGACCGACTAACCATCCGGATAGGATGGGGCTTTGATATGGTGGCGTTTTCAATACACAACGGCTGTAATTTGACTCTGTAACTGCTGTCCTGACTTTGAACATCGCTTGGATCAAACCAGTTTCGGGGGAGGGGCGCGCTTGTCATCGGCAGGTACTTGCGTTTCACCTCGGTTCACCCTTGACCTTGCTCCTGATTGGTCCCACCGGTTTTGCCATTCAAACGCGCTCGTGCTGTGAGGTCGGTTCATAATTTTGCGGGCAACCCCAAAATCTAAGCGCGAAAGTGCATTTTTCTGATCCCTTACGGCAGGTCGCAACCTCTATCTGATAACGCATTTTGTGTGCATACTGTGTCACCTACCTCTCTTTCCGGCTCGCCATATTCCACTTTCAGGACCTCCATGGCGCGTAAAATGGACGTGAGGGACTGAATGGTGTTGCTGTAAACCACCGGCTTGAACTGCTGCATGTCATCCGTGGTGAACCCATCCTCGTGGATAATCCTGCGGAAGAAAATGGAATAATAATGATAAAACGAAGCGATTCGGATATCCGGCGGGGAATCGAATCGGCGGCTAATGAAGCGCACGGCTAACCTCAGTCCTGTGCATGATCTCCAGGACAGGGCGTGACATAGGGGGTAAAAAAACGATGGTAATAAACGAGCCTACGTGATTTATCCCGCATATTAGCTCACACACAAACAAGAAAGGTGTGTCGTATAGAGGTAAAGTACTCACTTCATCTGTTTGACGATGGTGCTCTTTCCCGACTCGCCCGCTCCTGAAGGGGAATAGAGAGAGAGAGGAGGAAGAGAACGGCATCTTTTTGCGAAACGTAGGATTGACAGATCCTTGCATGCATGTATTTATTTATTTATTTATTCATTCATAATAGATTCACGTCCGAGTGCTTGGCTGGACGCCTGGCCGTTATAGGAGATACCATGCCGGGCACATATGCACCCCTCCATTATGCCGGCTGTCTGCCTGGCTTTCATTCAGGTCCCTCCCTACAGAAGCCACCCTCCCAGCCAACACTAACCCCGCTCCTTACCTAACAGAAGAAGCTTGATATCCTTGGCGGCCACCAAACCGTCCTCTTTTAGATTCTTGTCGATTTGCTTGGTTTTTTCAATGGCGGCCCTTTCCTCTGCGCTCATCGTACACCCCATGGCGGCAGCCCTTTTCCGCTCCTCGCCGCCGCACCTGCACAAAGCCCCGCTGCCGTCGCACACCCGTCGCGTGCACCGAATAAAAGGTATCCAAACACACGATCCCGAACGGGAAAAAATCCACGGGCGTGGCACGTCCACACACTCGCACACACTCAGCGGAGTCCGCTAGTCCTGGTCGCCGGCACAGATTTTCCGCGGGTCCCCCGCCCGATCCTCATAGCTCGCAGTACAGCATACTAATAAAACGGTCAGAAAATGACGTGGGATCCCCGCAGGCTTCGGCTCTTACGTTTATCGTTCGCGGGGGGTCGCTTCTTTCCTGGCCAATCACGAGCTCCTATTCATCTCTGGATGCGGGAGATCTAGCGGAAGAGGAGGAGAAACCTCAGAAATAATTTTTTTGTAAAAAAACACCTTTTGCTGTTTTTGTTTGTTCATGTTCGGTATAGAACAGGTGCTCCAGTTTGGCTGTGCCTGATTGATTGTGATAAGCGGTGGGCCGGAGTCATATTGGCAAACGTGTTCGGTAAACATCACGGTCGGTAGTATAAACAACACCGGGCCATTATAGCCCGCCTGACACGCCCGGACCAACAGATATGCTTGTGTTATGAATTGTTGACGGATTTTCCACCGTTCCTAGGGCCATACTGTCTAAAATTCTTGTTGTTGGATTCGCCCACTCTATTTTTTGTTGTTGCCAGATTAAAAAAAAATCTTATGATACTGATATTTTGGTATATTTGGAACAATTGAAAAAAGTCCCTTTCTTTCTACGTGTAATATTGTATCCATTTATCGATGCACTAAAAGTTGAAATTGCATGTTACTGCGGTCATATTTGGGTCTATCTCATGACGTCTGTTCAATTTTTATTCTTATGTTTATTTCGCCCACCTGCTCCATTTACTTATGTTTTTGGACAGACAATTGCCACCTACACAGTACAGACAGAATATAAAGGTAGTATTTCTTTTACCTCCATGACCGAAGTCAGGTACCCATTTTACACCTGGGTGAAGTGAGGAAGCTCGTGTAAAGTGCCTTTCCCAGGGGCACAACGTCGGGGGCACGGCAGGTATCGAACTCAGGACCTCTAGATTCCGAGCCGAACGCTCTGCCAGTTACGCCAGATCACGCCACACACGACTCCACATTTAATTCCTGCGAAGATCTGAAAAACCCAAAATTGAATTAATGTGGCCTAAAGTCGGCCGGCAGGTTATTCAGTGCTATATAGCTAAAATAGAGTATGGTCTATCTGATGACGTCTGTTTCATTATCATTCTTATGCTCCATTTATTTCCTGCAAGTATTCGAAAAACAATTATAATTGAATTAGTGTGGCCTAAAGCCCGTCGGCAGATTGTTTAGTGCTATAGCTAAAATAGAGTATGTACTGGTAGTGCAAGGGGATCGTTTACAATCGATATCTAGACGTTTATCGCAACATTTATCTGAAAAAATGACTCACATCTATTAATATTCATGAAAATTGGGGGAAAATTAACACAGGCGTTCCTAACGTCCGAATCATTTTCTCGCACAGCGTTTTTGTTTCGATTGAAACAGGAAAGAATGTATACATCGCGTATTGTTAAAGCTTAAGCCCTTTGAAAAAATTATCCTAGTATAATAAGGCAAGCTTTGTATTCATAGCTCAGTGCGAAGGTCTGCGATAATTCGCTAAGCTGTTGTAGGTGTTTCTTCTACAGTGTTGCAATTAAACCAACGGCGTGGAAATACCGGTAAACCTGAATAACAATGGGAACTTAAATCATGTCTGCTATTTCTACTGAAAGTCGGCTTAACGCTTAATTTGATTTAATACAGTTATTATTTTCTGTGTATTTCTTAATGAGATTTCACGGCAAGCAACGTCCGTGCGCATGCGCGACTGGATTGTTTTACGCCAATGTTACATATGGCGGCTGGATATCGGATTACTTAAGCTCTCCATATAATCCGTTCTGATAAGGCGTGTAATGGGGAGATTAAAAAAAGCCTAGTAATCTCCAAGCAGATGTTGAAGCAGAGATTTTATTTTAGTTCTATCGGCTACGTTATTTATTATCTATACTTATTTCGTTTATTTGAATTATATCATTCTTCATTTACTACTGGTAACTTTCAATTATATCTTACATCCATTCTATATTACCTAAATTAATTAGTTAATTGGTTAATTATTTAGTGTAATATGTTTTTATCTCATTCCATTGGTATTATTGTTTATCATCCATACTTATTTCTTTTGTTTAATCTATATCAATTGTAGTAAGTTAGTAAGGGGGGGGGGGGGGCTTTGGCACTGTTATGTTATTTATAATTCATTGTCAATTCATGTATTTATTTGCTTTAAAGTGCGAAACAAATAAAGTAGTATTACTTCGCAGCTATGAAAAAGATGGCAGAAGCGTCGTGTGTCAGGTATTTGTGAAGACATGACGTAGTCACGGCAACCACGCGTCACCACAGATATCCACAGGCTTCCAACAGTCGTGCCCACGGCCACAGCGGTAACAAAAGCACGGTATCGTCCGCACAGTCGTCAGTAAATAGAGTTATTAACTAGTATTCATTACGTGTCATTCTGGATCTGTATGCCGTCGTCCGGTCTTTCATAAGTCACCACGGGTTTTCTTAAGCGTTGCTGGAATCCTTTTCATAGTATGCAAATATGATTCTTAGCATATATGTGAATATTCACAAAGGGTAAGGTCGTTGTCTATCTGTATCTCTTCTTTTTTTCTTCCTTTTTAGATCTCATTTCGATTTTTTTTACTACTCACTGTTATCCTTTCATCCTCCTTTCATTTCAATGTTTTCTTTCCAAGCACATCATGCATCAAGCTTGTTTTGGAAACAGCAAGATTTACTTGATTAACTTGCAATATCAGTTGCTTACAATTTATACTTATTCATCATTCATAAAATTTTATTTATCTTAGTTAACTTTTTTTAATGATTATTTGTTGTTGTGTTATATCTTATTGAAGCCGGTCAGTAATCAAACTGCTTACCCAGGAGAAAGAGATAAATGTACGGAACTGAATATTAAGTAAATGTTCTACCATTCTGAAAGACGTTTAATCTAGTCCCCAGCATGCATCACAATAGCTATTCCACAAACGCGACCATTAGCCTCTGTGTGTGTCCCACTACTACTAAGGTCCTACCGCTAGGGAAGCCCTACATCTTAGACAAGGTTCTTTCAAAACCTCAAGACGTTTTTCTGTGGTAGTTGGAGGTCATTTTGGGTTAAGACGCAAACACGTCGGGGGATTTTGTGCCTTCAGTACACGCAGTAGTTCCACAGGGGAAGAATCCAAGTCTTTGATCTACATTTTTCGTGTTCTTTGAAGCTGTGCTTCACAGAGGAAACGGTGGACTCCATAAGTCATTACATGCGAGTTATCGCACCAAGGCGGTTATGTAACCACCCTGATGGCCACAACAGTTAGGGAAACCAAAGACAGGCATCTATTGTCGTCTCCTAACTAGTCCTAGAAATTACCTGGGCAAAGGAGATTGATGATGCTTTCATCCACGTTTGTTTAAAGTTTGTAAGCACCATAGCTCATGTAGTTTTGAGTGATGATCATGTGGTTAGGTCTTCAACTATTAAAGAAACCATCAGCACCACCACCCTTCCCTTCCCCGTGTTTATTTTTGGATTGCAAGAGTGCAGCGTAACTTTTTGGCTTGGTATATGGTGGAAAGCATGTTTTAGTAGTCTAAGAGTACATTTCCTGGTTAAGCTTCTTTTGGTAGCTTCAGTAAGGCCCCACTAATCCCCAACACGGGCGATCATTGCTTCAAGTTATGTCTGAAGGTCAAAGTTTAAGAAGGAATGGCCTCTCTGCTTAAGGAGATTTCCCCTGTCTTGCCGAGGTAAGTAGACAACTTCGAGTTTATTCAAGGTCATTCCACTTGGGAACTAGCTTGGGTACCAGCCTCCGTAGTAGCTAGGGGTGGGTATCGGTACGGTGTACCGGCACAAAACCGTTTTTTCTTATTGTACCGGTCCGGAAAAACCGGACCTGAAAAAAATCGGTGGGCCGGATTTTGGACCTATTTGAAAATGAACGGATGATATGCCAGGAATTCTAGCGTTTGGGGGCTTACCGGTCGAAGAAAATAACAAGAGTGAAGCTGAGTAGAGTTTAAAGTCATTTCTACCAAGTTTTCCAGTCAATCGTGCAGAGGCAGTTAGTCTTGTAGGATTTTAGAAGGTCAGTGGTAATCTAATTCTCCACATAAAATATTCTTTTTATAAAAATGCACTCTTGTTTTTATTGTCGCACACTCACATTCTTTCACCCACATAATCATGTCCATGTTCATGTCCGTTCGTGCTCCTGCCCCTCCTCTTTTTGACCTGAACTGGTCTAGTTCCATATTTTTCTGTAGCGGCACCCAGTCATAGTAATATCTAGTGGTGTTAAGATATATAGCTATCTAGCAACGATATTTTTGGGCAAGCAAAACTTTTTTAGTGGGTGGCATTTTCGTACTTCACCATTCTTGTCTGTTAAAAAAAAACTTTTTGGCTCTGTCATTAGTCGCACCCAGCTGTTGAAAGATGAGCAAATATATGACATGTCCAACAAAAAATATTGAACAACAAATACTAATATAAAAGAATACCGACGTAAATTAAAAGCCAAGAAGAAGGTCAACATCAGGAAGCATCTCTTTCATCTCTCTTTACCATATATATAATATATATGTATATATATATATATATATATATATATATATATATATATACAGGCTAAAACGTCAACAACACCTACAAAATCATGACCAAACTACTCATTACTGTAAATGCATTTAAGTTCGCGGGGATTTCGCGGGGAAAAAGGACTATTCGTGGTGGTTTTCAGTTCGCGGTAGCACCATGCACTGTAGTCTCTAACTGCCATTGAAAATGTTTGCGGTGGTTTTGAATTCGCGGTAAATTTGCAACGCAACGAACATAAAACAATTGGGAAATTTCTGCATTCACGTAGCTAGTAAATGAAGACGACCAAAATGCCAACAAGACCTGCAAAATCAGGACCAATGCACTCAATATTCCGCACCTCCCCCCGGCCCCTCTCTCGCTCACGCCCTAATTATATTTGCGTTATTACAACCTCCGCTGACCCAGAAGTGTTCAGACCGTAATTATTTCATCTATCTTTTCTCGCGTCGATGGCAAGAGCCGGGAGCGTGCCTCCTGTCGCTAACAGTCCCACTTTACCTGCATCTTCCCGCGGGGTGTGCATGGGGGTTTCAATGTCCCTCAAACCAAGGAGATTTGATCGAAACCTGATTGCTTAAGGTGGTATCTTGCGTCAAGCTTGCGTCACTGCGCGCGCGGGGTTGGAAAGAGTTTCAGAAATAAAGAACGAGTTGTTTTACTCTTTGTGCATTTTGTCATCTTCTAAGTCATACTTTTACGTATCACTCAATATCTGAATTATGAAAAATCGGAGAAAATAACAAAACAGTGACTCAGTGAACGAACCCCGCAGTGACGCAAGTGCAGTGAGAGTGCACCTTAACAGTCACACTTTACCTTCATATTCACACGGGGTGTGCAGAGCGGTTTCAACATCCCTTATTACGAAAAAAAAGATTTTATCAAAACCTCATTGCTTAGACTTAGTCATCGCACAAGTGTACAGAACGTAACTTCTGAAAGTTTTTCGTGGCCAACGTTATAACTGGCATGTATCACCGACATGCACCACAATGCACTTAATTGTTAATGTGCTTTAATAACGTGTTTTAGTAGATCAGGTGTCCCCGTTTGGCTCCCATATACTTCGGTGATTTGTAGATTGCAACTAATAAAAATTATAGATACTTAATATGAAGTTTATTTGACTGCATCGCTGTGATCAAAACATAACCAACGCGTACATAGCGCAGACAGAAAATATTGTACCGATTCGAACCGGCCTTGGTAATAGTTGGTTGTTATATATAGTGTTTGCCTTACTATTTCTAAGTTGACGTTCATACCATACCTGTGTATTTATTTCAAATAAGCCTGTTTAGTGCATCAATTATTACTACATTTTATGAATCAGCTGCCGACCTCGACTTTCATCCTGACAATCCTCCAGATGTGTGTGTTCTGACTGATGACGTTACGTTCTTACTGATGACGTGTACGTTCTGACTGATGACGTGTACGTTCTGACTGATGACGTGTACGTTCTGACTGATGACGTGTACGTTCTGACTGATGACGTGCACGTTCCGATTGATGACGTATACGTTCTGTCTAATGACCTGTGCATCATGAATGATGACGTGTAAGTTTTGACTCTTGACGCTTGAGAGTGTACCTGGCTCTGCAGTGAGACAGCAGAAGCTATATTTATCGCTACAAGATAAGTGTATACAATAGAATCCAATATCACTGATGATCAAGGAGAGTTGGATAGGCCCAATCATGATTTTTTTATCTGCCCACTTGCGTCGGTATCACGTCGGTACTCTAGTTTGGTGTTCATTTCCAGATTCCTCACAGCACAGCCGTTCTAACTACTCAAGCAATGGGACCTTCCTAACTGACATATGATATGAAGTGTACAGCTGTTTCATGCCCCTCGGTGATTTTGCAAGCGCTTTGGAATACCGATATTTTGCAATTTATATATGCAATCTAATGTTAGCCTTATGATGAGTTGCCTCATATCAACCTGTCCCCGTGAGCTGTTGGTGCAATCTCGGCCAGGTATACATGGATGTGAGGCGACAGGCGAGCCTTATCTTCGGCGACAGCTGCCGTGGCTATGGTTCGTAGATTGGGTGCAGTGATCCACGCAACCACTGATGTTACACGAGCTGATCAGGCCTTCAATGTTAAAACCTTCCGTTGTGTTGTATGTCACGGTGCCAAACTATGACATCTACAAAATGGCGATGGCTTCAGAGCCGTTGCCGCAGCTATCTACAGCAATAGCAGCCATCTATTCAACTGCAAATACAAGCACCTAAAACCATCGGGGTTTGTTAAAGCCATTCAATGACTTGAACCGCTGATATACCCTCAACACACAACGAATTCGATACAACACCTACAGTCGCTGTTGTTTGTTGACAGAAAGCAATGCAGGTGCCACCGTTGGCCACTTATCCCAATGATAACGATTACAACTAACGATGGTCGACGAATCATTGCAACACCGCTAATGACTACATCCATTGATAAACAATCATCACCAGTGCACTAGCAACAACCATTGGAAAACAGGCAATTGCTTCACGGTGACAGTTCACCATCACTGCCGATGGCCACGGTCATTGGAGCCATTCCCAATTGCAATAACTGCATCACTGCCACACCATTGATGATTGTACCATTGACACACCATTGCTCATCATTGTTATCTCGCCATATCACCATTCCTGTCAGCAGCACTACTGGCATCGTTCCAGAAGTCGGTAGGAAACACCGTGAGCGCTCAGGTGGATCACTTCTAAACCAGCAGTGGTATTATCTGTGTCGACAGCTGCTTCTTCTCTGATTCATAAATCCACGCATACATACATATTGCCTGTTCTACATTGTATTCAATCGATGGGAAAAGTCTTCAAATCTGTTACTTCAGACGACCACAGTGTGCTGCGCACAGTTTCTGCACTGTAAAGATGCATACTGGGGAGGAGGATATCATCGTCACTTTTGGCCTTTGCCGATACGATTCAACATAAGCTCAATCAATAAATCAATCAATCGATCGATCTACTAATCGATCCATCCATTTATCAATCGGTGCACTAACTAATTTGGTTGTCAAAAGTCTTCCCAAATTGAATCTGAAGTATGCCTACTGTAACGGTTACAATCTACACACGATTTTGGAGTACGCGAAATTGCGTTAAAATCGTTCATTTTGTTGAAATGTATAAAGAACTATCACCGACTTTATCTTGTGTCGTTCACTAGTCTACGAATTGGAAGAGTTTTATATAGTGCGATCACGACTGAGAATCGTTTTTTTTAAGTTTCTGCGGTTGAGTCCGTGCGACTTGTTCTGCAGATTTATGTGATAACATATAGTTAGACCTGGGAGGAAGGAAAACTACTAAAACTTGCCGTCCACCAGCTGCGCGGACCAGTTTGATTACCGAGTAATGATAGTGGTACTGTGTGTGTTACTGTAGATGTGTTATCCATTTCCTCTGTGATCGGGTAGGTGCTTTTATGGGTCATCAAACAGTCGCCTGGCCACCATAACTATGATTGCTCTATCAGACTACCAGATTTGTGTGCCGCGCCGTCTTAATGGTGGGATAATGGAATGACTGGAGAATTGTAAAAAAGATACTATTAACGAGGGGAGAACTCTAGCTATAGCATCATGAAAGTCATGGAAACTGTTGCAAGACTCATGATTTTCAATTTCGATGTGTCGCCGGATTTGCCAAGGAGGGTGTGTTTGCGTGACTTTTTCGAGAACTACACGGCTTGTGTTTAGAGAAACTGAAAGGCGGCGCACCACTAGTACTTAGACACTTCATCACTGGAAAGTAAATGGGCATACCGTTGCTTCCAATACATTTGTTATCCCCACGTATGCGCGAAACAATATGTAGCCAATTCTTTGCGTCGCCGTTGAGTCAATAAAGGTTGACTTAGCGTCAGACGGAAAGATGGACGGCGCCTAGCGCTCTCCTGCCGTTGCCGGGGAACACGGCAATCCGTCATGACTAGTCGCTGGGAGATTACTGCTACTGAGATGATTATATCTGCATACGTGGGCGATGGAAGGGATATCTGTCATGGCCAAGTTCTCAGAAACAGCCAGGTTTGGATCTTCACATGAAAAGTAGCCGAAACTTTGATGATGTATTTCATCATCAGTATTGCTCGTGGCGTATTTGGGATTAAAGTCAGCTTGACCGCTAGCTCTGCCCTTGGGCTACACTAGCTGGTGGAGATATATCAGCAGTAGTGACCTGTTGTCTCATGAAATACTGATGCTGGAGATGATCAGGCTCTTTGAACTATGGGATGATTTGGTTTCTTTGGGTAAATCAAACGGAATACTCCAATCTCTTTAGAACCGGAGAGTGACATGTGCGTTGTTGAATAAATTGTATTCGCCTGGAAGACAAATTTGTTCATCGTATATTACGAACGGACAGTATCGCGACCATTTGCTATAGATCTAACTAAGTGACGGAACCTTTCCGAGAAAGGGGATTTGTTTTTACCAATACATTGAATACCTGTTTGATGATACTTGCTATAATGATGCCTCTGGTGTCTGTTTGTCTTGCAATGGGTAAGGATATAAAAAGACGCCTCATCTGACTTCACGATAGTTGAATAATTGCAAGCTGGTCTATATTCGTCACATGATGAGTTGAATAGATTTACATCGATTACCACTAACTCCCGCGGGGACAGAAGAGGCGATTTGTCTTCGAGATGTAGGACTGTATAAAATGCACCTGGATCGAAGATTTGTGTGATGTACTCAATTAAGCGAGTACAAACGGGCCCCTAAAGATGACCATTTTACATTCTCATCATTGATTTGATTACTCGTAGTGTGGTGCAGCTGCCGAGACGTAAAGTGACAGTAAAGGGAATCAATTTGTCTTCCTATTGCTGCCCTAGGCAGTCATTCCAGACTGCCTGTTGACATCCAGCGATTCCTAAGCTCTCCATCTCTCAACCACTCTCCTTACATTTCCTCCGCCTTTGTTTCGTGCCTACATACCACTCTGTTTTCTATAGACTACTTTAGCTGCTTCGATAATCTGGAAATATGGAGACAGTCTTTGGCATCTTTGCCCCTTGTCCTCACCTCAACTCTCCTCTGCCTTTGTTTTGTGCCCACATACCACTCTGTTTTCCATAGACATAGTATAACTGCTTCGATAATCTGGAAATTCCGAGACAGAAGTCTTTGGTATCCTTGTCCTCACCTCACCTCTCTTCTGTTTCCTGCCCACATACCATTGGTCAGGTCGTCTTGTCGGTTCTGACGATGGCAGATTTCAAACTCTGAGAACTACAGAACAATGAAGTATTTTGATCACGTTTTCTAAATCCTGTTGAACACGCCTGACCCACCGTAATAACACAGGAGGCTTCATCCTCGTAAGTGCACCACGGAGAAGACTGTAATCCCTCCCTATAATGTTTCTCGACGGTGGATTCCAGGCCACGAGTGCTGCATGCAAACCAGGCCTGCTTAGAGCATAATAGGTCATTTGTATGGATGATATCCGCACGTGCGTCGACTTTTATTCCACCTATTTTGTGAAAGTTACGAGAGAATTCGCGCAAACTATTTTATGGCACACCACAATTCTTATACAACGGTAAGCAAGGCAAGCGTAAGAATATTCAAATCATTATTCTTGTCAACGTGTATAGAAGATACATTTTTGCGAGTGGGTCTGATATTTCCATAAGAAGATAACATATGCATCGTATATGACCCCATTTTCCTTACGGAAAACGCTTGTGGGTCATCTGGTGCACACACTATGCATCTGCAAATTTCACACAGTCCCGACAGCACACATCTTCTAAAGATATGAAAACGCACAAAAAGTTACAAAGAATAGACGGGATTGTCGCTTTGAACAGGGAGGTAGGGGGAGGCTAATCAAGGCTTTCGATTGACAAAAAATCGTCAAATTAGGCCCTTCATATTCATTACAGCGGCATAATCTGAAAACCTCTTTCGTGATACACTTATGTCTGTTTAGATTGTATCAGGGACGTTTAAACTAAATTGCAATCCCTTCCTGCATCATCAAATCATCACCCCCAGGTATTCAGCACCAAGGACATGTGTTACCATAACTATAGTTCCCTATCATGGTACGGCTTACAGTATCTTTTCTTCGCTTATTGAATGCAATTCATGATATCGATGGGAATTCCGGAAGTCAACATGATGAAAAGATTATTTTGCAAGCTTATTAACTTGTCTGAGAATACCCGATGAAACACAATTTTCGGTCTGTATATAACATTGCGTATGGAACCGATGTATGTGCTTACTTGCTTAAGGCCGACCGTCGGGTGTATGTACTTCCTCTATGTCAGGTCATGTATTCGTCCTAGATGTCACTCTCAGGTGTATCATTATTCTGGTAACCGATTCTGATACTAAGGTTTGGGTCACTATCATGCATGTGTATATTGTTAACTTATGCTGGCGCTAAGGCTGGCATTTTGTGCATTATTCCCAGACACTTCGACCATAGATCGCTTGTTCATCATTTTACATTTTATGTGATTAGACACTATTAGAGCCGATAACGACATAAATCAATGTAAGTGATGGGCAGTCACGATTGTGCTGTTTCAATTTCCGCTTCTGCTCATCGTTCTGATGATCTCCGCAATTCATTAAACCACGTCCTCTCTTTAAACAAAACACTCTGTAATCTGCATCATATGAGCTACCGCTATCAAATTCTCAAACATAAATTCATAGATACACATGTACGTATCCTTGATGTATACTGTGTGAACATGCTTATATGGTTTAAGGTATGGGGAAGTGTGAGCGTTACACAATGTAATATATAGACTGTTGCTAGTAATTAGTCAAGTGTGGGCGCCAATTTGCTGAGCACTTAGAATTAAAAAGAAAATGACTCTCCAAATCTCATGATCAGGTGACCTGATTGTTCAGGGCTGAAAGACGCCCCGTCGGTTTGGGTAATCCATGTGTGTGTGTGATAATATCAAGTGAGGCCAACATAAGGGCATTTCCTATTGAAAACTGTCATGGACGCCGAGACGTCTTTTCCCAACTTTCAAGACTGCCAATGGCATTTTCTTATCAGATCATCGTCTTTTATCAATTAGATATCTTTTACTCTGAGCAACGTCAAACTTAGAAATCCTCATGGCCCCCCATTCATTTAGAGCAATCAATCATGAGTACTAGTACCGTAGCGTTTTCAGTAAATTATTGTCATCTTTATGTCCGAAATAGAATCAGCTATACCCAAGATCTAATATTATTTCTTCATTAGATGTCATTAAATGCTACATATAGAGGACCTACCAAACGCAATTGCCCAATCAATACGATATTAGAAGAGTTCTATATCGCCAATTATTGGCAACGTTGTAGATTATATTGGAATTTTATTATATTTCTAAAGGTAAAAGGAACAATTTCCACCGACTTCTTTTTGTGGAATCCCCTAAGATTTATTTCTACGGATCCATGGCATAAATGTTCCAAGTGATCAATGTTCACGAGGCATTAATGTACTACGACCGATCCATATGGATCAGTCCGTCGATTACTACAAATCGTGGTACGAATCACAAATTGATCTACTTCGGTTCTACGTATACTCATATTGTTGGTATGGGTTTGATAAATACATGTACAGCTAGCTAGCTAAGACGAAGTTTCCATTCGTCGCAACATATCTAAACCAAGTATTTACAGCACAACACCAGTCAACATGGTTCATACATTGCCTAAGTTTTTTTATAGTATTACGTATCAAGATACTGCCGATAAGAACGATAATTTAAACATATAAGCACGCCACGTGTGAACGACGCTATCACATGGTAACAAAACGTCTGTACCACTACTGCGAAGCACGTTTACTCGGAATACAATATTACTATTGTGTTATTCCATCCATAATAGTTTTCTTTTCAATAGTCAGCTTGAAAATGGTGTTTTCATTAGCTTTGGCATATGTACAACACAGTGAATTTCACTAGAAAGGTACTAGGTAGTGGTGAGAAGAAGAATGAAAAAGTGATAAGCTAAAGGAAAGAGTTTCGGGGCGACTTCCATACTCGCTGCTGATAAAGCGTAAGTTATTATGATGAATACCATCAAAGAAGATTTTCAGACAGTCAGAGGCTGAATTCTGGATGGGAGGTTAGTTATAATTCTTGTTTTCATTTATCGGTTTTGTTTTCCTCAGTCAACTTCGGAACTGGAGAGTTGGCCGTTTCTCTGCTTAAAATCGACATCATTGTGAGTGGTGTCGTCACTCTTGTCGCCCGCCCGCCAACCGACAGCCTTCTGCCGGATGACAATCGTTTTACCGGAGGCATGCGATCCACGGCGATGATTCCCGAAACCTTCCGAGTCGGCTGTTCCGGGAGGGTCGGCTGCTCTGTCGTCTCCGGATCATCCGGGACCTTGAGTATGGGCTGCAGGTGCGGCGCTAGCTGTGACGTAGTGCGCAGCGATAGTTGTGACGTAGTTCGCGGCGATGCCTGGCTGCTCGCCCCTGCTCGCTGTGCCGTCAGCGCCACCCAGCGATTTACAGCGGTAGTGACAACCTGTCCCTCGTTCAGGGCGGGAAGCTTGGGCGTCTGTAGCACGCTGCTGCGCCTAGAGTCCCTTGAGTTGGACCGGGCAGCCAGCAAGGCCAACTTACTGACGGCTTTCCAAGGAGGGACAGGCTCTTTTGGTGGTTTGGCTACAGGGTTGGAGAAGGAGAGGGTAACATTTTAGTAGATGTACGGAACTTATGAAGATACATACTTTTCTGGTCTGAATGATGTATCCTTCTCGCTATGTACCTTTGTGTGTCTCTCGTAATTTCTTGTTTGTCTATTTGGTCGGTCGACTGAATGAACAAGAAATAGCTAAATAGTCATGCTAAGAAAAGGGAGGATACATCACTTAGTCCTGTTGCCTGAAGGAACTGACCTCGAAGCGCCACGTCCATTTGTTCCAGCACTTGTTTCTTCTCTTCCACTTTGATTTTCTTCTTGGTAAGTTTCCGCTTGAGTTGGCGCCGCTCCTTGTGCACCAGCTTCCGCTGCCCCTCCAGCAAATCACTGCCGACAAAACAGGTGAAAGACATTCTGATACTTGTCGTTCAAAGATACCTACTGATTAATCTTTTCCGGAGGCTTCAAACGTCGCTCTTTCAACCACGGCATCAGGAAAGCTTCAGAAAAGCCTTTCGTCAATGCAATAAGATTTTATCAATGACTTGAAAGCTATGGTTCCACGGGAAGCAACCTACACATGGGCACGAAAGCGTTTGGAAATGGCATACATCAAAACGTCAATGCTTTGCAGATCGCAAACAACAGGAAACGCTCTAGTCGGCATTGAATTTTGTACTAAACCGCCGATCAATTCGTTTCACAAAGGTTGACAGACAATTGCTTTCAGCTTTCTTGTTTCTAGAAGTACCCCAGGAAAATGTATTATTTTTGTACAAATCTGAAGCCACTATATGCATGTTAGACTTCCCACATTGCACGCGTAATCTTTCCACATTCAACATCCAATGCCATTTCGTTCCAACCTGTACATTTACAGAGGTATTGGCAGATTTCAAACCACATATAGAGAATAAATGTTGCCACTAAACCTGCTGACCTGTAGTCGATCAGGCCGTCCCCGTCGGAGTCCAGTTTTTGGATGAGCCGCTCCAACTGCCACGGCTCCATGATAATGTTGGACTCCTGCGGGGGAAAATAGAATAAATGTAAATATAAGTTCCAACTCTGAGCTACCGGAATGACTGAGACGAAGTGCTATGATTTTTCTGTAATTACGCCACGGCTTCAGCCAGGTACACCAGGGTAAAGGGCAGGTGAATGTATTCCAATAGCCGTTTCAAAGCCGCGCATTGTCATCTGTGTTTAGGGCACGGTGTTGGCAGTCGGAGTTAAAACCTGTCCTCCCACCGACTTTTACCTCTCAATCAAATTCAGGTGCCCATTTTTAAACCTAGGTGGAGTGAGCATAAGATCGGTAGCATGACAGGCTTTGACCCCGGGACCTCCGGCTTCTGAGCCAGGCCGAGGAAGGTGACCGAAACGTCAGTGGAAATAAAACAAGAGTTAACGCTGTGAAAAAAAATACCTGTGTAAATGACAATTACCGATGCAATGGCCGAGTGGGTAGAGTTTTCCCCTTACATTCGGTAGGTCGTGAGTTCCATCCCGGCCGGTTCATACCAAAGACTTTAAAAATAGTACATGCTGCTTTCTCTGCTTTGCACTCAGCATTCAGGAAAGAGCATTGAAGCTGCAAATTGAACACACACCAGCGGACCAGCCGCCTACTGTAGTGATTGCACAAAGTTGTGTGGCCCAGGGCTACTGAAATGGAGATGGGCGACGCTCTATGCGCCAACAGGCGTGGGAAGGACTTTAACTATTTTTCTTAACTGTGAAAAATGGTCTCTCTTTTCAAGTTACCTTCATGCCTGTGCGGAACTCCTCGACCGTGATGACCATGTTCTGTTTCTTGTCGAAGCGGCGGAAGACGTCTGAGATGCGCAGGTGGTTCCTCAGGATGTAGTCCTGGAAGATCCGGCGGGGATCCTCCAGCGGCTGCTGCCACTCCTGCTTCATCACCTGGGAAGACAAGATGAAAAGGTCAACATGAAACGCGGAGGGATGATGAAGCCTTTGTAAAGAGCCAGACTTTCTTCCTCCCAACACCCACGCAAAAACATAAAAGGAACACAAACACAAAGACGTTCCTTCATCATATGAACAAAGTTGAAGGTAGCTTTGTTCAACAATCGCTTTGGTCAGTATGTCACGACTACAACTGAGACTTGGGTTAGGAGTAGAAAAACACAGGTTTGTGTTGTCCTACTGAACCCGTGTAAATTCCTGTATGTTGGTCCAGTATCTGTCCGGTTTGGGACATTTTTCGCTTGATCATGATGAACGCGGCATACCTCAGCAAACCGCATCGATCAGGAAGGTAAATCTAGTTCAATTCAGTTGAGTTTAACAGTCTTGCAAGTTGCTGAAGCTACTTGAATTGCACTGCAGTTGACAATAAATAAGACAAAACAATCATATACATTAGCAGCATACATTCTGTTCTAAAATTCTACACAAACATTTACCTAAGTATCTTAAATGACAATCCGTTTACATCAAGTGTTGGGTAAAATAAGAGCAGCAGCAGCGCAGAATGTGCCAGGTTTTACTCATCTGATTAATTAACCAGCTTAGGGGGGGGGGTTAATTGGCAAAATATCTCAGCAGGACAGTGGTTAAGGTCGATTGTGTGTAAGGATGGAGATGAATCATTTTGCTAACCTTTCTTTGCACGAAGCCGTAGATGGCGGTCATGTTTCTCCCCTTCAGCTTGTTGATCTTGCGAAGAAACCGCAGGAAGTCTTGGTTGACTGCAACATCCTAGAACAAGAGAAATCGAAACTCTCTTGAATAATACCGACTAGCAGAAGATCTTTAATATTTCAGAATTTGCCCAATGACGTTTGCATGTTGGTTTATTACTCTGTGACGGAGGGTAACCTGACGGAGTGTTCGCATCTGTATCTCTATGTTCCCTTTGCTGCATTCGTATGTAGTTTGGCATGTCGTCTGCACGCAGTGCGCGATGATGAAGTTTTCGCGGTAGGTATTTTTATAATCGCTTGTTTCTTGATATTATGTAAAAAAAAAACACAAAGGCAATCTACCTGCCATATGCGGTTGAGTAACATATACCCTTGACTAGCCATTTCATAGCTTGAAACGGCCCCTTTTACACATAGAGCAATTGAGAGCTATGTATAGACATGATTGTCTTCAGCCTTAGTGACGGAAGACTCGACCTTATCCAATTCTGTGGGTATAATGTAACCAAACACACATTTCCATGTTGTCATTAGTTTTTCATTACTCAATAAAACTTCAATAGTACTCGCCCTATCAGAAGAAGTCGTTGTAAAATGCCTCGTTTGTGGGCTTAGAGACCGGGTTATGCAAACGTTGCCTCATTTGCCATGCACATTATACAAATAGCGGCCTAAGAGCCACAAAGAGAGCATAATAAAGAAACATTGTGAATTCATGGCAATACTTTTGTAGGCATGACGCCAGATACGTCGTTTGTCAAGTCGAATGTATGGCCTATACCAAGTCATTTCGTAACTACGTTCTCCAGGATACTCATCGAATCCATGGCGACAAACAGCTGTACGGAAAGATGTGTTTGCTAATCTTTCCTTGATTACTTTACCATCTCCATTATTACATGGTTTTTAGGCGCTGTGTGTGTGTTTAACGCTTCAGGTGCCCTTCCTGACGCTATACAAGAAAAAAAATTGTTTTCGGCTTGACGCTGTTCACAGGTAGCGTGAGCTCATCTGCAGATTCTAGAACCAGGAGCAGGTCCAACGGCACAGCACAACTGTAACTAGGTAGGGATTTCATAATTGTTTTGATAGCACAAAGGGTTATGATGTAGAATAGATGATCCAATGTGCCAGACCACACACACAACAGGCTCTTCTACGCACGGCGTTTCGACATCGCCTTTCTACTTGTATTATTACGTTCTGTTGTTTATAGTCATTGTCATGATCTGATGACCCCCATTTGCAACAGCGGTAACATTCAGGCATTTTTCTAACTTTTGAATCTATACAAAGACATTTTTCTTCTTGTTTCTTAAGTTACATGGGGAAAATCTCCCTGATGACGGGCAGTCGCTTAATGATAACGGAGCAAATACGGCGCGTTATTTCTTCTTTTTTTACTTATTTTCTCTCGGTTTCTCTGTCAGGAATTCGGAGAAAAGCCTCTCTTTACGATCAGCCACCACATCCATGGTGCCTCCATTCTCTTTTTCAGGATTTCGGTCAGATTTTGCCCAGAAATGACCGAGTCTATCCCCAACACCAGTGTCCAGATGAACTTTACCTTCACCACCCCAGCCGACATGGGTTTCCGGTCGGCACTTTCGGACATGGACACAGCGGAAATTGCTCTCAGCAGCATTGTTTACTTCGCAGGGTTGCTAGGTAACGCAGTTGTGATCTACATTATCATCAGGTGGGTACGCCGTGAGTCCAAGTTTCATGGATAGATCCTAGGAGTACCGTTCAAGTAGTAATCAAAGTGGTTCAGTTTACATTAGACAACAAACAATTGCAATCTACGTTCAACGTCTCAGATATTTTTGATTTCGTTACTTTACTAGATATCTATGTAACTTTTATATCTTTCATTGCAATGGTTGTTATTCTGGCAGCTCAAGGAGGTTAAAAAGACAGGCCTCCTTTTTTCAATCTCCTTGGTCAGCTCTTTTATATTGATTTCGAACAAGGTAGATTTGATAGCCACTTGATTTGATAACGTGACATTTTAATAGCAGTGATCCAGTTTATCTACTAGTATTTATCATCATTCTGATGTGTATTTTTTGTATCTAAGCTAAGTGGGACCATATGATGTTATTTACAGGAATGAGAGAATGCGGACGGTGCCCAACGTGTACATCTTTAACATGGCCCTGGCGGATGGTATCTATTGCCTGATGGGACCTTTATGGATGTCTTTCCGGGTCATCGATTGGATTTGGCTTCCGGGGTCAATAGTTTGCCGGACGATGCACTATCTGCAGTTCATGACGATGTTCGGCAGTTCGTGTTTCCTGACCATCCTGAGTGTACAGCGGTACCGGTCAGTGGTCCACCCGTTCCAGTACATGCACAGGCGCACCGTGCCGAGAGCGGTCATGTACTCCGGGCTGGTGTGGCTAGCTGTTCTGGTCCTGTCCGTGCCGTGTGGTGTACTCTCTCACCTGGTTGTTCAGGACTCCGTACAGGTCTGCGTGTACGCCAGTCCAAGTGGCACAGACGTCCAGACGTTCGGCGTCATCTTGCAGTCTTACGTTCTGGTGTTGGCGTTTTTGGTGCCGCTGTGCGTTGTGACGCCGCACTACATGCTTCTGCAAAACCACATGCGCGGGGCAGGGCAGACCACGAGCGTGTTCAAGGCGCGGAACCGGGTGACACGGATGGTGCTGGTGGTGTCGGCCGTGTTCCTGGTAACCCGCCTCCCCCTGCACCTCTCCCGCCTGACTCTGACGGCCTCGCGCGGTGTCGCCTCGCTGCCGGACAGCTTGGGCTTCATCCTCCGCCTCCTGTACGATCTGGACCCCGTCCTCAACCCGCTGGTGTACGTGTTCCAGGGAGTGAAGTACCGAGCCGCTGTCGTGCAAGCGTGCCGATGCCGCGCCAAGATTAACAGTAAGTTTTAGAGTATCGAGTAATCTACACGAAGATGTTAGATTAAAAAATTGTGTCTTTTTTGCCATTAAAACATCGTAGTCTTCCACATTGGCTTAACATATGTTTGGAGATTATCCAGGTCCATCCAATGTACAGCAGTCCTGATCATGAATTGCCATCTAGAAATAAGTCTTACACATTGCAATGGAAAATATTTGTAAAAATTTTACCTCCGCTAACAAAAGTTATAAGTGCACGGGGGTCTTTATAAATGACTCATCGTAATGATCCCGAGAACATTTATATTGCTAGTATTCACTTTGCAGGTTTTATCAGGATGGTGTTGATATTCTTTTTGTACAGGAATATCCCCCTCCGGGAGGAAATACCGTCGCTCGCAGCCTCGGTACCCACACCGGGATACCTCGAGGCTGCAGGCGGTGTCAATGAGGAGCAGGACCGAGAGCATCTGGCTGGCCGAGCGCAGCCTGTCCGTCAGGTCCAACTGGGTGGGATAGACCAGGGCGAAGAGCAGAGAACATCCATGGAGCAGAGGACATGTGCGATGTTCAATTGGAAGCTAGATCTACCGTCGAAGTTTCGTTATTTTCAACCAACCAGCGCTGGACGAAATGGGTCCGGATACAGCCAAATCTGGGCCGTTTTAATGGATACAACCATATTACGGGCCGATACGAGATACCATTCGTATCCGCCAGTATATGTCTGTATCCCTTAACTAAACGGATAAATAATGGCCCGGATTGGACTGTATCCGGACCCATTTTCTCAATTACGTATAGCACATGCGATTCTTCATAGTTTTCAATGATGCCACAACTGTATCAAGGATATATCAGTAAAGTGACATCAGATGATTCTTTAATTTACAATAATCTAAAACATGTATTGGTTTATAGAATATACACAGACGCATCACCGATCATAATATAAATTATGCACACTGTTCCGGATTAAAAGATTACTCACCGTTAGGTCCAGTTGGGACATGGCGGAGTTCTTGTTCTTCTTGATGGCTTTGAGCAGGATGGCTCCCTCCTCGTACGGGACATTGTTCTTCCCCATCTTGGATGGAAAACAGACAAAGGATAATCTTAACTGCCAATTTTCTATAATTCAAGTTTATTGCAAATACATAATTGCATGTACAAGCCAATCATCACATATGAAAATAAAATCATTGTTCGGGGATACCACTGATGTTGTAATACGTTCTAAATAAAATATACAAGGTGTTAATCTTGTTTGGTTTGACGCCTTCTTTTGAGACAATGGAAGACGAATTTAATTTGCCCACTTCTTTCATATCACGTGGGATTAAAATTGAATGAGATTGAAAACTCCTAAAACAAATTTTGAAAACTCGCAAGAATAAACCTCTCCACTCTCAAAACATTTTTTGGCTCCTGAGTTCATGCACTCTACCGCTTACCCGTTGAAAATGAAAAACGTAAGAACTAAATTTAAAGAAATTTTCTTGTTGTTATCTTTTATTTGCCCATACAAAACTGACTTACCCTGAGAGTGGTCAGCGTCTGGTTGACCAGCAGTGCATTGGCGATCGCACGGACTCCTGTCGGTCCTATTCTGTTATTGGTCAGGTCCAGGTCAGTCAGGGTCACGTTCACCTTCAGGGTCGCTGCCATGGCGATGGCGCCCGCGTCACTGAACCCGTTCCAGGACACGTCAAGGTCACGCAGACCGAGGTTTTTCTACCAAGGTCATCGAAATAGATGTTTTAAGACACCACTTATTGTTTGATCTATACATCCATGGACAGTTATTATTTATTTGCAATACGTTGCAACTTGATAGAAAGATTGAGCAAATTTAGAAGTAGAAAAGGATTTTTGTTTGAAGATATTGCAGACTAGCTAGCACCCATATTCCATAGACTAACGGAATATGCCCCCCTCCCCATACACTGACCTTCATGGCCGTACAGATGGCTAGGGCACCCTTGTTCCGTATGTGGTTCCAACTCAGGTCCAATCGTCGCAACGTGCTGTTAAGAACTGTGCAAAAAGAGAAAGCACTTTAAGGGTCAACTGATATTAATTCACTCTAACAGAAAATTGCATTGGGGTGCTGCACACTGCCAGGCACCTTTGACCCACTGATGGAATTACGCATTGCCATATTCATTAAAGGAATTTGAATTGTTGGTTCATGCATTCTCCTGCGCAGAGACATCCAACGGCGCCAGCAAACCGCCTCTTGTCTGTACTATGCTATCCCAACCGTCACCATGATCAGTTCCTGTGGGCGTCGCCACAAAACAGCTGTCAGCCAATCAAAGAATAGACCTTTCAGTTTTCAAAAGGGATCTCGCATAGACAAGGGTAAGCCATTTATAAACAGGGTGGTCAAGAATTGATGGTGACGGTTGAGATAGGAGAGTACACTGACAGGCGGTTTGCTGGCGCCGTTGGACGTCTCTACGTAAGAGGATGGATTAATAAAGAGCCAAAGGTTTTAACTTTCAACTCACCTAAACCTTTTCCTATGAGCCTCGCACCGTTCTCTCTGAATTCGTTTTCTTTCAATATCAGCTCCTGTAGAGTGGTATTCTCCTGAGAGAAAAAAGAACAAAATGGAAACAGGCGAGGACAATTTCTCAACAGCGATTTAAACCATTCATTCCCGAAATTAAAATCTCTGAGGTACAGTTATTATAGTACCAATCGTAAATATGAAACTAATGTTCTACAATTCCAAATATTATTCTATTCATAATTTTGAATGACGATTTACCTTCAATACCCTTGCAAAATGCACTCCATCCGACTCTCCGAAATGATTGCCTAAGAAAAAAAAAAAAAATTTTATATCAGTGCTGTTGGTATAATAGATGGAATAATCTCTCCCAAATGTCCCCAACAAACTATTCTGTTAGATGTTCTTCCTTAATAGTATATCCGTACACAAGAAATAATCTGAGCGGTACGATGCACAGTAGGCATCTTATAGACAGAACAGTACACTACATACAATACATTTGTAACATCAATGCAGATCTACAGAATCTGATGTATACATTGTGTATGTCTCAATATACAAATTTGCAATCATCAACGTGTACTAGATACATACATTACACGTTCCCAAGACGCACCTGACAGATCTATAGACGTGATGACCTTGTTCTCTTCCAACATTTCCGCCACAGCCAGGGCTCCTTCTGGACCGAGGTTATTATAGGACAGATTCTACAGGAACAAAAGAACAAATAAACATATAGCCATATGTTGTTACTCAGCTTTTGGCTTTTCCGCTATTTCGCAGTCAATGTGTGAGGTTAGTCATCACTGAAGCAAGTGTGTGTTACTCTCTACTGTGGTGATAGTGTGTTGGTAGTTACTCTTGAGATGAGTTGGTGTGTGTGGTTACTCACAACTGCTGTGATGAGTTAGCTGTGTATGGTTACTCACCACTGTTGTGATCTTGTGATGAGTTAGTGTGTGTTGCTCACCACTGTTGTGATGAGTTGGTGTGCATGGTTACCACTGTTCTGATGTGTTGTACCTGTGTGTTGTTACTCACCACTGTTATGATGAGTTAGTGCGTGCGGTTACTCACCACTGTTGTGATGAGTTAGTGTGTATTATTACTCATCATTGTGGTGATGAGTTGGTTACATGTGTATGATTACTCACCATTGTTGTGATGAGTTACTGTGTGTTGTTACTCACCACTGTTGTGATCTGTTGGTTGGCCTTGAGCATCTCGGTGACACTCCAGGCTCCCTCTGCTCCCATACCGTTATCCTCAAGGTCAAGGGCGGTGATATACGGACTCATCTGTCAATACACGAGCATGTTTGTTACAGCGTTTATTGATGAAAACAACAACATGACACCTTAGCTCAATTCTGAGTGCTACCATTCACACATTCTTTTTGCATTTTCCAACATAATTCAGTGGGAAACCATGTGTTCATCACCCTCGACTTACAAAATGTAGTCACGTGTCCAAAAGGTCACGTGTGAAAGTAGTGGGTCAGGCATCTTGAGGAAGGCCAAAGGATCGGCCAAATATTCGGCAAATCCGTTTTTGCCTTGCTTTTTTATTTAGAAAATGTGTAAATTTATCTCCCATCCATTATGAAATTTTAGACATTTGCCTGTACAAATAGACTTGAAATTCTCATCTAAATACAAGGTGTCCAAATACTTACGGCGACAGGAACGCAGATCGCCCTGGTCCCCAGCGGCCCGAGACTGCGGTGCCGGATCCGGAGCCGGTGAACCCGCATCATCCGGACAAAGGACCACACAGGAACCACGTTCAGCTGTTTACATGTGTCCAGGTAATCCTGTTTACCTGGTACATCTGTATAACAGCAAAGAACAACCAACGATACACTCAGACAGATGGACAGACAAATGGACACACACGAGGGCGCGCGGAGCTGAAGAGAGAGGACATGCAAAAAACAATGCTAGTACTTCACTCCGCGGAATTAACTGACAGCACTGAAAAGACAGAAGCAACTTAAGGATAAACGACAACCTATTCCGTCACAAGACAGCTGAAAACCCCAAACTGGTCCAAAGTTCCCCCAAATTTTGTTGTCGTACGATGTGTGCGGGGTCTAAAGAGATCGAGGAGCATGCACCGACCGTTCGAAATCTCTTCATCGGTGCCACAGTGCTGTTCTTCCGCCTGCTCCATATCCTTCCCCCTGATAGTCAGACTGAACTGTTTACGGTGCAAGAATGGTGCTATGTATTTCCGTTGCAGGAGCGAACACCAGCTGCCTGGGACTCTTCATTCCTTACGTCTACTTTGATTCACCCTCACTTTATACCCCGGTAATTGGTCCCGATAGAGATCGATTGCGGAGGAGGGGCATTGTAGAGCAAATCTCGCACAAAATGGGCCGCGGTACTAGTCTTTTGAATTGGCGAGGGAAGAACTGAAAGATGTCCGTCTTTTGTACATTGGAAAGAAAGAAAGACCCTGGCCCTCTTTGTTTTCGTTTTTAGTGACCTCCGAGAAGACGTTTTGTTTAACTTTTAAGAAGCGATGCGTTGTCCTTTTGGTTCTCTACAGTTTAGTGCATTATCATTGTCAGTGTTTTATCACTATTCAAAAGCGTAGGTAGAAACTCTATCAAACTATTGATGGATACATCAAGGTTATCTACCAGTCCTTAGAGGCACAGGTTACTCAGTGTCAGATTAGAGACTGACCGCTAGAAACCCTACAAAACCCTCGGGACTTTCACGATACTTGGATCCCCCATTTTTCCTCTCTATATTCTGTCAAACCTATTACGCTCATGCAAGCACAATTTTTTAAACATGGCGTCACAACATTCTCTTACAGCCGAGTCTGGGTTGTCCTCAAATAGCAAATAATTTATATTTGCGTAAGAGGACGAAGCTAGAGACGATAGGCACCTGTAATAGGTTGGTTGAACATACAAGAGTCAGAAGTTCGAACTATATACATTTGCACATGCACATTGTCATAATTACCTGATGACTGGAGTCAAACATACAACTTTAACCAACCAACATGGCCAGAAATGTTTAGGAAATAGTCACGTGAGTGCAAACAACCTATAATCAGGCCTTACGGATAGGGCGTTGAGGGCAAAGGTACAAATATCGGAAACGTTAAGAAATCAAAAAGAGATTCAAAAGCGTTGGTCAGAGCATGTTGTTTTTGGTGTCGTTAACCAGTGCGACAAGATGGTCAAACCCACCGATTTGTCTGAAAAGACTATATCAACAGATCATAAAGCATTTTACATTGAAAAAAGATATTTCAATTTCCACGTTTCTACGAATCTCACTCCGTACCAACAAACGGAATCAGATATCATTTCATTCAATGTATCTTGCACCCCCTCCCCTTCTATATCTACCAAATGTTTAAACCTGAATACACGTACGTTGTACCTTCATGACCATGGGGTTCATAACCATATATGATGTTCGAAACTACGTATTACTAGTACAGGAAGAAGTACGCTCCCAACTATAACCTAACGGTGTATCACGCATCAATTAGTAAGCAAGCTGACATACAGGACTTCCGAATATCGTACCCTTGAAACTATGAAAACGATTTTCCAAACTATGACTAGTGTAATACGGAGATAATGTGACCCTAGTTACCTTCCATGTCTCCCTTCAGCGCCATTCTAGGCGTCATGCCAGGCTCGGGTAGCTCCTCGTCTTCGTCTTCATCCAGGGACACATCACTATGGTACTCCTCCTCCTCCTCCATGGATAACTCCGAGTCGGAACTGTCTTCATCATAGGAACCATCAAGATAAGTTTCCTCCTCCTCCAACGCGTCTGTATGAACGTCCATGGGTGTTTCATCGTTACCAGGCGCCTGGTTCGGCTGAAAGAGCCCGTGTTCATCAGTTACAGCAGAATCCACGTCAATTTTCATGTTGATACTACGTCTAACTTTCGACTCCTGGTCGTCTCCGATGTCCATGCCATCAGAACACGCAGATTCCATGTTCCGTTGCCTTTACCATTCCATGCTTTTCTCGCGGGTTTCCTCTAAATCAAAAGTCATAGCTATATATTTCGTAGGTTCCGCCTCACTTCCCTGATATGTTGTACGGTTGCTAAGTCTTTGTTGCGGTTCTGATACCCTGGCGTGTCAAACGTCGCTGGACGATAAATATTTGATGAGAGAACATGCCATCCGTCACTTCCCATTGAAAGGCCTTTATCAGGAAGACCCGCATCGGAAATGATCTTTAACGCTTCCATATCTGCCTTTTGGGCCGGCTAAACTACAATCTGTGGATACCGTTCTTGTCACTGAAGGTTCTCACTGGGACCGAGGAGAAGCAAGGTGTTGAACATCCCGTTAACTTAGCACCTTCATATAGTTAAATTGTACCTTGTTGTTTCTGTTTTTCTGCATACCTGTTACATCACACATCAGTGACCTGTACCTAGCCCAGAGGTATGAATGTATAATATAGGTCTCTCAATAATAATGATATAAAGTAACGAAGGCGAGTGCCTTGGCATGGTTGCACTGCTCTAGAGTTTATATAAAAGTAATTTTTTCAGTTTGCATTTCAGTTTTCAGCCACAATAACCAACCCACAGAAAGCTGGCAGATACTTGGATGCCATGTTGCTCTACAGAACCGAATAGGGACATCTGCACAATACCTTACAAAATTCATGACCAGTAGTACAGCTTAGACATGTAGCTTAGACATGTACTAGTACCTTCTGTGAGTATATACGTGTAGTACAACTTGTTACACTACAAAGTGCACATAGGAACCAGAGGAACTATAAATAGCATCTTCTTGACAAGCTGGTAGACCCAAATCGACCTGGTCAGCTACAGAAATACCACACAATGGTATAAAAAATTCATGGATTGTGCAGTGCATGTACGTCATATACATGTAGATCCATTGTTTAATACAAAAACAATGGTTGAAAATCTTAAGCCGATGGCACAATAGGGTTACACAATGGTTACGGAAACTTTTTTTCGACAGAAAGGTGCAAACAAAGGTGCATGTATCACTCCTTTTATTTCCATGATCGCATCTCAACTTAAAAGTTGCTGCAGAGATTATAAAAATGGAATAATGCACATTTGGTGTGTTGGCATTGTTCTTATAAATGGTTACATTTTGGTAGGTTATAAAACTGTACCTGTACTGTGACATACAAAAGGATGCAAGATGATGTACTACAAAACTGTGGGAATTTTCATCAGCAGACGAAACCTTTGTCTATCTGGAAACCTTTGTCCAACAAATGTGAAATGCGTATGGTGCAAGACCATGCAAAATTGACCATTTTTCTTAATTCACTCATAACCTTAATAAGCTGCATAACTGTAGTCAAGATACATTTTACACTTTTCCTGGGTATAATTTTAAAGACTTGACGATACGTCCAACCTCTGCAAGACAGAGAACAATGGACGCTAAACCGGCTAGTGAGTGAGTGGAAAGTCCGTTTCTACAAACCAAGTGGCTGAGACAAAAATGACTTGACAAGGTTCATGTGTTTTTAGTAAGATTTTATTGGCGTCTACCAAAGATATTCTGGACCTGGTGATGTTCACTTATTCTGCGCCTTCTTCAGACGGCCCATCTCCATCTTAATCAGCCAGGAACGCTGAAGAAGAACAAAAGAAACTCAGCAAGAAAGCAGACATACCTGAACTACATAGACATGTCATTCAAATCAACCCCACCCATGCTTACTATCAACAGATATGAGATGATAAAACAAGATAGAAACTATAATATGCAAACAGCATTTTGTCATCTTCAAATCTTATTCCAATCTAATTTGATGTCTTACCCTTTGCTTGACCTTCATCAACTTGAAGCGGTCAAAGTCGGAGAGCTGTTTTCTCTGTAATGAAAAACAAAACATAAGAATATATGTTGCAGGCCTTCTACTATTCAAAAATCACAAGGAGAATTTGCCACCTCAGATGGTACCCGCAACGTGCAAAATACCACTTGCACATTGCAACCACTTTTAGTTTGGTGCAACTTACTTCTTAACTTCTAAAATTTTGACCCTCAGAACTCAATTTTGTAATTTTCAAATATGATAGATACTATTGTTTTTAAGTTACTTGATTTTTAGTTCAAAACAAACATGCTTATAAGTAATATGATAGTAAAAGGTTATGTTTGTATGTATGTATTGTACCCTTTTTTCAGAAATCAGTGGTGCAACTTGAAATTCAGTTGTGCAACCTAGTTTTTGCCCCAGGTTGCACACTGTGCAATCTGACTCAGAAAAGTATTTTGTACACTGTACCAGTATGTCTATGGACTAAGGTAAGGTATGGTGTGTTTACTACGGATATTACATTGTAACATAAAAGACTTTATGATCAAGCAAGGATCTCATATGCAACATACTTTATGCTAATCCTCTGCAATACCACCAATGGACATGATGATACATAAAGAGGTACTATGGAAAGTTGAGTGTCGTTCCTTTTTAGTTGAGAAAGCAAACGTACACAGCAGCCTCGGTGGAGAAGGAACCTTACTCTGGCATTCAAAGAATGGCAGATACCCCACAACAGGGGACGTGCCCCAGTAAGAATGCCCAAGAGAAATTTCTCATGTTCTTTTTTTTTAATTTCAAAGTTTTGTAGCATGGTTTGGGGAGTATCCTTATAGTTTATATAATCATACTTCTTCAATCGGATATCATTATGACAGTGTTCTAGCCAGCCTGAATTTTTTTCGTCCCCTGGATTTTGAATGGAAATCCTGTTGAGCGGCAGAGGCTTCCACAAGACAGTCCTAGGAGGGGGCTGGAAAAATTTTGAAATCAAAGACCCACCAAAATGCTATTTTTTTCATTTTGAGGAGAAAATTTTGCTAGTAGAGTACACTTAATTTCTGCAGATTTGCAAAATTTTATTTGTTTAATATCTTTACATGCCAATTTTTGTCAGTCACAGAGGACGGAATGGTCAACATTTTTCTGTCCCCTGCCGTCAAAGGATGGAAGGACGGATACTGGCTAGAACCTTGCATCATGACACTTGCAAGACAAATCAAGATTTAAAGAAATCTATATACAGCCACAAAGAAACATAAATGTGCCTGTACCGTGGCCTTCATCTGGAGCTTCTTGTACCAGGTGGACTGGCGCCACTTCTCCTCCACACCCTCCTTCTCCCAGGCCTTCTTCACGGCGCTGGTGCCGCAGCCGTGTCCGATGGTGATCACAACTGGGGTCAGGTGGAGGAACTTGAAGCTGATGGCCTGGCGGCGGATGTTGGGGCCATCGACAAGAGCCTGAAGAGAAGAATCAGTTTTATCATAAGGTATTTTTACCGTATATATTTCATCTTTGATGTCTACAAGTTAAGCCTAGTGGTTAAAAATCAAGGTTGTATGACAAGTCAGCTGTCGTTCCTTTTTAGTTGAGAAAGCAAACGTAGATAGCAGTCTCGGTGGAGAAGGAACCTTACTCTGGCATTCAAAGAATGGCAGATACCCCACAATAGGGGAAGTGCCCCAGTAAGAATGCACAAGTGCGATTTCTCAATCATACGTACATGTACTTTGAGTTTAGAAGCACTTGGCTTACTTATCTGAACGGACTTGAGGCAGTTTTCTGCTAAAAATTACTTTTATTGCCACTGACGACAATGTGATTAGTAGGACTGTCACAGTTTATCCATATCTTTTATGTTGATGAGTTTTGCATACTGCCTGAAGATTGACACTAGAGTATTTAGTACTAGTAACATGTTTCAGCTGTGACTCAACAGTTGAATAAAAACATGAGAGGCCTTTTTTCTGCCTCTGCAACATGGCTGACTGCATGGAGTTACTCACCCTGTTCTGGTCTACAATGTCGACCACGGCGCACAGCTTGCCCTCATCCTGCCCAAAACGCACGAAGGCCACACGGCCGATCTCGACAAACCGTCTGTACACCTGTACATGAAAGAGCGTCACGTCAGTCAAAATGGAACATGTATAAGTAGCAAACCATTAAAAAAACTCACTTTTGTATTGTTCAATTTGCACATCAAAATTATTCATACTACTACATGACAAACATAGTATCGTGCATAATTTTGATCCTATCCAAGTACTATTGCTAACACAAGCACTGCAAATAAAAACCCTAATATCTTTTCTTACACGAATTATCACCTTTTACCAAGGAGGTTGAAAATCCTCCTTGCTTTTACAAACCATGTGAACATAAGTCGTAAGTAGACTGATCTTTTACGTGGAATTTTCCAGTGTTATCGTCAAATTTGATAACCATACCACTTAGGAACACAAAAATGATGAAGAGTTCTTTATGGCTCATAAAAATAGCAAAAAAGTGCTTCTAGTATAAACGTGAATTTTAGGAGTTTGAGTGAACCACGTCGACTTTCTGCTGCAGTTGCAAGTTGTAATGGGCCGTTCCAAAAAATAAATGTGGAGGGGGGGTTGAAGAGGTTGGATTTTCCAATTGCTTCACCCCTCCTTTGGATTTCATCCGAGTGCCTGACCCCCCCATTGAATTTCATCCGAGTGCCTCGACCCCCCTCTAATTTCATCCGAGAGCTCCAACCCCCCCTTTCTTTCATCCGAGGTCCAAATGCCTCTTATACCCCTTTTTTTTCATCTGAGTAACCTTACCCCCTCATAATTTTCATCCTAGAACCTTGCCCTTACAGTACTGTAACTGAGATAGGAGTAAAAGTATCCAAATCCAGATTTTCTTGACTTTTTGGTAGAAAAACCCATATCCAGACTTATCTTGACCCCCCCGTTCAAACGAAATCCAAATCCAAGATTTCCTTGACCCCCCCTCAGTAAAATCTGACCTCTTCAACCCACCCCCCACATTTATTTTTTGGAACGGCCCAACCGGCATACGGCATGGCATGGAGGTGTCCCACAGAAACGAACAATTTTCAACAAATGAACGGAATATAGCCAAACTTGTATCCATCCATTACGATCCGTGACATTCAAACAACGGTATGCTATGTTTCTAGGCCAGAAGAATGCGTGAAATGTGCTCTTTCTGTCTATTTTTGACGTGAAAAATCTACTGGAGATGCTCACCATTTTCAGCAAGATGGCGGAAAGGAAGAGCATGGGCCGCAAAGCACGCTGGGAACTTTCATAATTTATTTGCGAAAAATGAAGCTTTTAAACATATTTCTGCAATAAGTCATGTTTTCAGACTAAATCAACAATTATGCATACTGCATGTGTATTATGAAAATAGTAATATAATCTTTATTAAAAAGTTCATTATAACCTTTAACCTCCTTATAAGTCAACGACCTCTTTATTAGGAGGAATGTCTGCACCACAGTTTACAGTATCATCAGAAACCCTGCTGATTAAAAAAAACGTACAAAAAAGTGATAAAATAAGAGTTCAAAAGAATTATCAAAACTGATTTATTCTTCAGATACATGAATATGTCATAATTTTTTTTCAGTCTACAAAACAGGAAAAGTTTCTAAAGCCTTGCTTCCATTTTGGTATCATTCCTCCCAATAAGCGTCAGTGTCCATGTACTCCAGATAGGTTGGCACGTCCACCCCAGCTGCGCGCACTGCGGAAGTTCAGTTCTTTGCAAGTCCAAGTCCAAGGTGTCGTCCATTACGTGAAGTCGGAATGAACTTCCTGCGTGTAGTGGGCAGCTTGTACCGGCCGGCTGGGGTCATCAGTCGGACCTACTGTCCTGGGACTCCAGAGGTAGGGAAGGGAGCTTTTTAGGGTTCAAGGACGCACTGTTTATGTTATAACGTTATATTTTGCAACTATTAACGTGACATATCATATAGGGATCTTACGTTATGTGCGCAATGCTGTTGGACGAAAATAGCAATTTGGCACAAATGTACTTTTGCAAAGCTGTTGTAGTCAGCTTGATTCTACATATGACAACAACAAGTCAGTTTCAGTCGTTTCTATAAAAATTCTAGCAAAGGCGTTTTGTATTTCGTCCTTGTTTCTAGTTCAACTCACCTTTTATGACCAGGCTTTTAAAGGTCACAAGTAGTAATATGTTGGGTATTGGAATCTGATGCTGATCTGGTCAGAGCAACTTGAAAACGGAGTCTGAGGGGCCTATGGATTTGGTCAAAGGCATCTGTATCATCTTGCGGTAATGTTGGAACTGTCAACAACAACAACAGCAAAATTGTCAAAATTCTGCTGCCTATTAAAATAAATGTGACTGAAATGGGTACTGTGGATCCATGTTATGGCTGCTGCTGTAATGGCAATGAAAAAGTCTCCAGATAACGTTATAACTTAAGCATTCATGTATTTCCCCATCCTTTCAGACGTGCCGTCTGCCTGACACCCTGGTGGAAGCCTTGTCCGCAGCGGTCGGGCTGAAGAACGTCTCCACATCATTCGCAGTCAGGGAGCAGCATGGGAAGGACGAGTCTTACCACGTGTAATATATCAATTCAATTACTAGTATAATGATTCAACTTTCCCCATGTACATATACAACTGTTATGATATATATGTGAATTTCTCATGTAGTTATGTACAGTTCAACCGTTATTCAACCTTTAAAGTTACATCTTTTTGTAGCCTGGTTGCCATGATTCTAGGTTTAATATCTAACAAAAATGTCTCGAGTTGAGGTCGTCAACCTCCAGTAATCTCCAAGCAGAGGTTGGGGTGGGACATTGTAAATTTTCAGCCTTCTTTGACAGGCTTGACAAATGTCATGTGGATCAGTGAACAACACAAGAGCTGAGTGGGCCCAGGGTCCATCTCATTTTCACAGTACTACTGAGATAGATACAGGCTGCTTTTAAAATTAACATCTAGTGTACTTGCAGCTTCAATAATGTATTCAGCTTGCTAGCATTTTGCAAATTCAATATATGTATTTTGCAGAGCCTTTGCTAACTTATGTCTTGTTTATCCAAAAAGGGCTTAGGATCTATGCTTTTGTGTGCTTGTTTATTTTGTTGTTGTGCTTGTTCTTGCTAACGGCGCTTTGAATAAAACGAAATGGAACAGGCCACAACCAGCTGATGTCGTTGTCTGGCCGGAGACTACAAACGCTGTCAGCAAAGTTGCCAGGATCTGTTATGACAACAATGTACCCATGATTCCATTTGGTACGGGCACAGGATTGGAGTCGGGTGTCAGCGCGCCCAGGGTAAGCTTTCGTCTTTCATGGGCCACACCAATTTGTTTTGTTGTTCTCGCATCAAAAAACATACCACTGATCTGAAAAACAGGGTTCTAGCCAGCATCCGCCCTTCTGTCCTTTGATGGAATTTTAATTTGCTGCTGGGGACGCACAAAAATTTTGCCCATTCCGTCCTCTATGATGGACCAAAATCGGCAAGTAAAAATATTTCAACAGATACCATTGATCCAAGAAAAATTTGCCCCTTCAAATGCAGGAAATGGCAGGAGGGTCTGGATTTCAAAATTTTCCAGGGGGAGCATGCCCCCGGACCCCTCTAGGATCGTTGCGCCTTCAGCGCTCAACAGGATTTCTAAATTCAAAATCTAGGCTGGCTAGAAGCACTGCATATAATTTGAAGGTAGCAGGTCTGTTACGTTACCTTGGTGAATATAGTTAAAGTTTTTCTTCCTGGCCTCTGTTAAAATTTGTTCTCTTTCGTTTCACTTTGAAAGGCAGAGAACCGACAAAATAGATCAGTGTGGCCTTGGTGTATTTTAATTTTATTCAATAAGTTATTGGTAGGACTGAAAATCATGGTTGATAGAAATATAGAAATATGGAGGACATTTCAAGTCTTCATTCACACTCACCTCTATTAATCCATCTGTCTATCTACATGAATGTATCTATCTGCATCTCTGTCCATATATGTGTGTCTGTGTGTGTGTATCATCTATCAAGAGCTACATGAAAAGAGAGAGGGAGACAAGCAGTGACAGTGAAGTGTCAGCAGTAGTTAGGTAAAGGTCCATCACTAATCACTGACAAAGAGTAGTATATGATTTGTTCACAGTTGTAATAAGTAATAACTGTTATTTTTTACTGCTTAGCTCTATGCTCATGAAGTGATAACTGTTGCTGCAATATGTTGTTACATTATGAAGATTTTGTATTTTCAGTATCTTAACATTCCATGAGCATTGCACCAAAGCCTCCACAACGTTGTATTTAAGCAGTACAGGGGTAATCAGGTGGCGTAAGTATAAGATGTCTAAAAGATTCCCCTTGTCCTGTACAGGGCGGTGTGTGTCTTGACCTGACCAGGATGGATCAGGTCTTAGATCTCCATCCTGAAGACTTTGATGTGAGCGTACAGCCTGGAGTGACGAGGAACGCACTCAACTCCTACCTACGTGACACGGGCCTGTGGTTCCCTGTAGGTAGGTGGGTTAGAAGTAGGGTCTGGCTCTGAGGATCGATGGTCTAATTGTAGAAATTGGATAGAGTCAATAGTATGCTATAGGGTAGTCGGCCGTCCACTCACTCACTCACTTATCCATTGTCCTCTGTCCATTATCGTCTGGCTGGCCAACTCCCCTAGTGTACTATAGACTCTATTTGTCCAATTTCTACAATTAGACCACCGATCTGCGGAGCCTGATAGAGGCAACTCTAGGCACATTGAAGAAAAAATGTAGTAAGTACATGAGATGAGAACAGACTATATTTACTCCCAGAAAAAAAATCTTCCTCAGAATTTCATTCTGATTTGCATTATTAAGCATTATACTTTTAAATTCAAGAACCAAAAAGTTCAATAGCTGTGGCCTGACACAGTTAAGTTTTCCTAATGATACAGATCCGGGTGCAGATGCTTCGCTGTGTGGCATGGCGGCGACCAGCGCCTCCGGCACCAACGCCGTGCGGTACGGGACGATGCGGGAGAACGTGATAAACCTGGAGGTCGTGCTGCCAGACGGAACGATCATCAACACTGCCGGGAAGGACAGGAGGACAAAGTAAGGCGCCATTTGTACTTTAATGTGATATTCAAAGTTCTAATGTAGAAGACGCTTAATTGCATGGCCTATTTGACAGTGAATAATGCGAAGTTATCTAGCTGGACCGCATCGGTTTGGGATTTTGGGATTCTGTGCAGTTAACAGAAGTGTGCGTTAATCCGTTGTGCAATTAACTGACTTCTACTGTACTGGTCTTTTGGAAATGATAAACTTTAGGTTACAGAAATATGATGAGCTCTCTATACTTTACCAGGTAAAAGAAGGTAAAAATTTTATTCGACTTCCAAATCTCACTGTAGCACTACAGGACTTGGCTGCAAAACATATCCTATATCAGAAGAAGTCCATGCTACTGAGACAGGACTATTTAGGACAGCCATTGTATAATCTGTATCTTTGTCATCCTTTGTCTGATCTTTACCTCTTCTCGTATGGTTCAATAAGAAATGGCTGCTCATGTCTTTGTACATCCGCAGGAAAACTGCAGCAGGCTACAACCTGACGAACATCTATGTGGGGTCAGAGGGCACGCTGGGTATCATCACCAAGGCGACGCTCAGACTATTTGGAATACCAGAAACTGTGGGTGTCAGAAAGTCTTCACTTGTGTTGTCGATATGGGTGTACATCGTACAATGTACCAGTACAAAACCGTCTTTTCTTATTGGACTTAGTAAAAATGTGGTAGACGGGATGTTGGTCCTATTAGAAAATGAAGAGGTGAAATGATGACAAATTTACTCTTTTGGGGATGACAGGTTGAAGAAAATAACAAGAGCGAAGAAGAGTTTATTGTCATTTCTACCAAGTTTTGCAGTTGAATCGTATAGTGGCAGTTAGCCTTGCCGGATTTTAAAACTCCAGTGGGACTCAAATACTCCACCATACAGATTTCTTTGTAGCAGAATGGACCATTGTTCTGAGTATTCACAAGTTATCACATACTGAATTAGGTTCAGGTTCAGCTCCAGACCTGGACCTGATTCTCTGGATCTGAACCGGACCTGAACCTGAATTTTCTGTACCTGTACCCACCCCTAATTGTCAAATTACATGATTTTTTGGCTAGAGAAGAATGTTGTTTTTTTCTATTTGCCAATTATTCACCAATTGGTTCAATCTGACCTGAGTACATGGCTCCTGTTTCACAGATCATGGCAGCTGTGTGCTCGTTCCCCTCGGTTCAAGCTGCCGTGGACACGACAGTCATGACTATGCAGAGCGGCATCCCCATCGCCAGAATAGGTGAGGTCACGTGCACAGTTCCTTTCACGTTCAGAAAGATGGATAAATACATAGTAGTAGTCAACTGTGTTCTGCTGCTGCAGTGGTCTAGACACTCATGCAGCTGCAATCAGTCTTTCTTCAACTTTCTCCACTTCATCCTGTTCATAAGTACACATTGTAATTGTTTACTTGCCATTATAAGTTTGTCTGCTGCATTCCTTGGCCTTGTAAGGACTACTTTTCGTTATTAGAAGGTGCTGGATAATATATATGCTCCCCACTGCTTCTTTCGTGGTTGTGTACAATAAAACCCTAAATAATCCTTTGATCTACTTCAGTTCAGCTCAGCTCAGTTCATTCTCTGTGATACCAAAATTTTCACAAAGTTCTGTCCACCATGACAGAGCAGAGCTCGTCAACCTGAAGACCTGTATCCTCCTTGAATAATTTTCTAAGTGTCAAAGAAGGGCGACCACGCCTGTGGGGCTCATCCGGTTGCCAGAGCAGGACTGCTTTCTTCATGTCAAATCACATGCCCTGCTAGACACATCCTTTGGTTGAGGTTGGCTGTCGTTATGCTTACTAATAGCAAGTCTCTGTAAAGTTGTTCGTTTGTGATGTGGCTCCTCCATGACCTAGGTTGATGGAACTATTTCTGGAGATTCAAATCATGAAATCATGTTTCCTCCCCCTCAGAGTTCCTAGATGATGTGATGATGGACGCCTGTAACAAGTTTGGCGGGCTGGACTACCCCGTGGCACCCACCCTGTTCCTGGAGTTCCACGGTTCAGAAAAGAATGTGGCAGACCAAGCAGAGGCTGTGGGTGAGTGTCAAGATGGTCACTTTTGTTTGTTTGTGGGGCACAAATGGTAAAACTGACTCATACATTTATTTCGTAAAACACAGTTTTTTTTTTCACAAGCACAAGCTGGGTAAGCCCAATACACCTTACTCACATGGCGGCCATCATAGATCAAAAACTAGGTCAATGAAGCAAACAGACAAAACTTATTTCTAAAATCAGCTCCCATTTAGTTTTCCCCAAACCACACACATTTTCACAATATAAGATCAAATAATAAATATTATAACTAGCGTTATGCACGGAAAGATGTAGCAATTTAGGGTAGCATAGACTGATCCCACAGTCCGTTAAGAGATGCAAAAAAAAACATACTAATGCAAATATTTGACAGACATGCAGCCATTCTCTTATTGCTCACTTTCCTTATTGGCAGGCTATCATTGGTTTAACTGCCAATTATGATGGACAGTCTTATGTTTGCTTTATTGAACTCATGGCCACCGCATGAGATAGGTGTATAGGTTTGATCCACTCACACTGTAGCATATCCCTAATGTTTTTTATACAGGTAGTATGGTTAATTCTTTAAAAGTGTGACTCTCCTCAAAACAGGGACTTGGATATAGAATGAATATTTTTGTTTTTCCCAGCTGAGATTGCACAGATGAATGAGGGGTCAGACTTCCAGATGGCATCAGACCCTGCTGACAAAAAGAAGCTGTGGTCGGCACGACACAACGCCTGGTATGCTGCGCTGGCGCTCAAGCCTGGGTCAAAGGTCAGTCTCAAGGGTTTTTATGTTTTGAATATAGTGCTTGAAATACCACTTGCAAACAAAACCACATTTTGCTTGGCGCAACTTAATTCAAAACCGTGTAGTGCAGTGCAGAACCTAAAATTTTGCAGTTATAAATAGAACACCGCTTTTCCCCCCACAAATGTGCAAATAAGCTTTTATATTTATTTCTTCAACATAAGTAGTTACTGGAAGAAAAGATAATGGATAAGTAGCTGATTTGAAGAAAGTAATAACTTGTTGATGCGGCAATCTACCTTTTGACTTTTGGCTGAAAGAAGTATTTCAAGCACTGCAATAGTATGTGTGTACCAAGTGGTAGTAGGAATGACCACAAACACATACAAGATCATTTTCTCATTGTATTGTCCCTGTCACAATTCAAATAAAGTCAAAGTTCTCAGGCTGTAAGTGTGATGATGTGAACTATACATCTCCAGGGCTGTGCCACGGATGTCTGTGTTCCAATCTCTAGACTACCGGAGGTCATCGTTGAAACTAAAGAGGACATCAGCAAGTCATCCCTCATAGGTGATCATTTGCATTAGAAGTGTTCCTTTTGCTTTATTAATAGGAATTCTATGTATGTTCAATGCATTCTAGTCTAGAGGTGCTTTTCCTCCACTGTACGGTGAGGAATTTGTTTAGCTAGGAATACAACAAAACTGATTTCTGTTATCCCACTATGACAGGACCAATAGTTGGCCATGTAGGTGACGGGAACTTCCACAGTATCCTGACCATTGATCCAAATGACCCAGCTCAAATCGAGGAGGCGCACGTGTTACATGAACGCATGGCGAGGTAGGCTGTCTGAGTCTTACGGACTCTACCCATCTGTTGGCTCATATGTATTGCACAGCTTGTAATCTGCCTAAAGGTGTAACACATTTTAGTATTGTACAGTAGGTACAAGCTGCATCAGAACAAACTAATATTAAATATGTTTGATCCATCACACAGGGAAGGACTCTTCTTAACAGTAGGTACCTTTGCAGAATTTGAGTGGGGCTGGCTCTTATGTTAGGGCCTAACAGGGGGTGGGTGGGTGCTTTGCTAGTTTCAAAGTTGGCTTAGGTTCTCAAATGGAAAAGGGAGTTTGCTGAGGAAGGAGTTTGCCAGTTCGCCCTGCAAAGTACTTTTCAGGGCAAACTCCCTTTCCTGGCATTAGAGAATCTTATCCAATTTTGAAACTAGGGAAAAAAACACCCACCCCCAATAAAACCAAGCCCCGTTCAAAGTCTATGAAGGAGGCTATCTTAGCAGAATGTTTTTCAAAATTGCAAGGAACCTTTCTAGCAACTTGCAACATTACAGGTAAGATTTAGAGTGTTGTTTCTCTGCAGACGAGCTCTAGCCGTTGGAGGGACGTGTACCGGGGAGCACGGAATCGGACTGGGGAAGCGCCACCTACTGCGGGAGGAGATGGGAGAGGGAACATTCAGCGTCATGAAAGCACTGAAACGTGCGCTGGACCCTAAAAACATCATGAACCCAGAGAAAGTCATCCCTGTGTAACAAAACACATAGCCAGTTAAGTGATTTGTGGGTGGTCAAATTTGGAAAGTGCTGAACTAGAAAACAACCATGAAAACAAGGGAAGTCACATAGTTTTACACAAGTGAATACTTTAATTTCAGATTTTACCCAGATTTGTTTGTATCTTGTACAGTACTTCCAGGTGTGGCCTTAAGCAGTATGTGTAACAGCTGCATGCTTCAGCATCATTTTTGCAGTAATGTCTGGCTATGCTTGAAAAAACTTACAAAAATGGGTGTAAAATAACCTGTCAATTTGTATCTGAAATAAGCTCTCTGTAGAGCATTTTACCCACACTGTTTTATTGAATACTTTTGTTATGCTTTGGTTTCAACCGCTGATGGTGAGGTAGTGCATTGGACATATCTTTTAAGGTAATGTGCTTGAATTAGAAACACAATGGCAGAGTGCAATATCATTTTAAGGCATCAGTCGTGCTAAGATTGCAGAAATAATAATGAATTGATGATATGTGTAATTAGATGTGCTATATTTATTGCTGCATTTGTATGTTATAATTGAGTATCAATGTGCCTTTAAAGGCATTTTAAACTGTACATGGTATTGGAGTTCAAATCAGAGCTTGAATAGTGTTGGTAATGAGACCTACCATATATTGGTACATCAGATTCTGTACCTTTAGTGGACATTTTGAACTTTTTTCTCCTACATTCTGTTTTGTTTGTACCTTTTTTTTTCAATACTTTGAAATAAGAATTCATTCAATAACCTAATAATATGTAAATAAAGAGAGTAAAATTTGTATGTGTACTTTGTGTGGAATCCTTTTCTCTCCACACATATTGATTCACCTATGTACATGTACAGACAATATCGCAAGAGAATATGGACGCAACTTAAAACAGGTGAACTGAAATGATGTGTATGACTTAAATGATATATGACATAAAGTAATTGAAAGCACGTCATTGACCGTTTGTTGGTGTAGTTTGGGCAGTAGAGTAAGTAATGGACGACTGATACGGACCGGCACCCGCAGCTACATGCTGGGCTGTTGCGTCAGCCTTGAGAGAATAAGCTGTAGTTCAAGCTACAGGTGCCAAATAGGGGTGCGTACCGGTACGGTGTACCGGTACAAAACCGGTTTTTCTCATTGGACCAGTCCAGAAAAAACGGACCTGAAAAAAATTGGTTGACCGGATGTTGGACAGATTGGACAGATTATATGATCAGGCATTGAAACGTTTTGGGTCTTACGGGTCGAGAAAATAACGAGTGAAGTAGAGTCTTTAGTCATTTCTACCAATTTTTACAGTCAATAGTTCTTTGGCAGTTAATCTTGTAGGATTCTTAAACGCCAGTGGGAGTCGAATACTACACAAAACAGATTTCTTTGTAGTGAAATGGACCATTGTTTTGAGTATCGTCCATTCACGAGTTCTCACATACTGAATCAGGTTCAGGTCCAAACCTGGACCTGATCCTGTGGACCTAAAGCGGACCTGAATTTTCTGTACCGGTACCCACCCCTAGTGCCGAACCGAGGGCGAGCAAACTGAAGATAGGGATAGCGGGGACCATGACTTAGATATATGTACATTTGACAGGGCGAATTTTTTTTATGGAGAAAGGTTGTATGATATCAACAGTGTCATGTTTACTAGACAGAAGGGTGTCAGAATATGGTACCGCCAAAGGCAGTACCTGGAACAGTCTGGCATATGAAGTAAATCTGCTGTTCGCATCGAGAGTCGTTCCACTTGTCTTTCCACACCCAGTATGCGTCGTAACGAACGCAATCTTGGTTGTCCTCATAGTTGTCCGGTTGTCCCGGAGCCCAGGAGTTGTAGGTCCCAAGTGCAGAACCATCCACCCACTCAAAGCTTCCCTCTTCATGCTGATCTTGCAGGCCGAACCAGTAGTCATGATTGCTGCTCACGGACTTGTACAAGGAGATCAGGAAGGCGTTGGTCTCAGCGTCTCGGGGTATGGCGAGGGTGCCGCCGTCTTCACCACAGGCCGCGGCTGCATCGCCGAAGGTCTTGTGTGTGTCGAAGGCCTTGTAGCAGATTCCACGGAACACTGCGTAACCTTTAGGACAAGGAACTGGAAAAAATTGAGTCAACAACAGACTTTGGTGATATTGAAAATGTTCTAGAATTCCCGGACCAAAACAAATCATTACACTACAGTTAGTCTTAACATACAAGGACAGCATTCCATACACATGTAACATTACCGTTTCTTGTGAAACATGTCACATATGTACCATTATTGATTATTAGTGGCATCAATATAGATTTCTACTCTGTTAAAAAATAACACAATGTTAAGAAACCCTCATTGAAACTTTGGTGAGGACATGACTGTGGTTGTGAATACGGACTCTATTTATTGATGCAAATCATTCTGCAGCTATATGTACTATTGATGAAGGAATAATGATAATATTGTGCAATGGAATAATGATAGTTCCCCAAATTTTGCCCTTCCATTCTTATGATGTTGGCAAATAGATCATCACAAATAGCACACATTGCAACTAACGCAGCATCTTACTCATCTCGTGAAGACCTCGCTCCAAAGCAGCGGTTCGGCTTCGCTCCTTGTCCAGATCTCGCTTCAAGGCGTCAACAGTGGGGGACATGCTCTCTCGGTCGCGCTTCAAGGCGACAGCAGTGGTGGAAATCTCGTCTCGGTCGCGCTTCAAGGCGTCAACAGTAGCGGACAGTTGGCACATGTCGTCTTGGTTGCGCTTCAAGGCGTCAACAGTGGCGGACATGTCGTCTCGGTCGCGCTTCAAGCCGTCAACAGTGGTGGACATGTTGTCTTGACTGCGCTTTAAGGCGTCAATGGTGGCGGACATGTTGTCTTGACTGCGTTTTAAGGTGTCAATGGTGGCGGACATGTCGTCTTGGTTGCGCTTCAAGGTAGTGGACATGTCGTCTCGGTCGCGCTTCAAGGCGTCAACAGTAGCGGACAGCTGGCGCATGTCGTCTTGGTCGCGCTTCAAGGCTTTAACAGTAGCTGACAGTTGACTTATTTCCTAAAGACGAAAGTCAGAGCATAAGTCAGAGCATCATAAATAAGCTAGAAAATTTAAGGAATAACACCAGCATGTTCCTTGTTGGTAATTTCTAAACAGAACAACAGACACAGCAAATATGTTTGAAAATATCTTTGTGGTACAAGAGTATATTTACCTCCTTGTTCATGACAGTGAGAGGGGCCAATCCTACGGCAACCAGACTTAACAGCACGGCAATGCCAGCGGCCAAGTAGCTACGGTGAGAGTGGATGAAGCTACAGCGAGCACGGCGGCCGCTTGCTCCATCCGGGTATGTGCGGTCTATGAAAAATACATATTTGTCACAGTTTTATTTACAATGGTAAGATAAGTAATGAGAAGATAGTGATTATTCGCCATTTCTACATGATATTGTGTCTTCTTATTGTCCAAATGCTAAGGTAGCGTCGGGCGTGGCGTAACTGGTAGAGCGTTCGGCTCGGAAACTAGAGGTTCTGAGTTCGATCCCCGCCGTGCCCCCGACTTTGTGCCCTTGGGAAAGGCACTTCACACGACCTTCCTCACTACACCCAGGTGTATGAATGGGTATATCTAACTTCGGTCAGGGAGGTAAAAGACTATCGTGTATGTAGCACTGTTAATATAAGTTACAAAACTTGAGTGCAGTGCCACATTGTCCTCGTCTGTCCAAGAGCAAAATAGGAAAAAAACTAGAGTTCCACGACTCCATACCTTCGCCAAATGATTCTATCTTTTACAACTGCTGTATTATTTGTGTTTGTCATTAATTATGCAAATAAGGCTCTCATTTGCATAAATCACATTACTTGATCATTTTCTCCACCAAACAACAGACGCACACAATCTATGTTAAGAAAGATTTTCTTATAATTTATGCAAATGAGGACTTCATTTGTATAATCAATGTTTAACGATGCATAATTATAATTAATGAGAAAATGTCAGAGTGGTAAATGACAAGAACTTCTTACTTGTAGCATTTGGAAGTTATGTACAAGTGAACATCGTTGAACATTAATCATACAAATTGGGTCTTTTTTAGCATAATATATATCTATCAATATTCTTCTCTTTCTCAGTTACAAATGTCACTTGTTGCAATGGTCCTATAATGGAACTGAGCGTGTTAAGACAATTTCCCAATTAATTATGCAAATTAGCTTGCGATTTGCATAATAAATATGTAATTATATGAAGCATTACATAAGCTATCCACATACAAAAAATTATAACAATCCGTCAACCCTTTTAAAGTCTGATACTAAACCTGCCCTGCAGTTACAAAACAAGCCGCTTGGGGGCCCAAACCTATACCACTAGCTCTCAGCATCAAATTCATAGCCGCAGCAAGTCCAGAACTCGAGATATCAAACCATAAAGTTCAGCTGCAGTACCGTAACAGTCCGCTAGGGGGCCCAAAATCTCATCGTTCCCAGGTCTCATCAAGACCTACCCACATACCAAATATCAATATAATCCATCCGGGCATTCTCGAGTTATGGTGATCTTCTACAAACAAACACACACATATACACACAAACGCTACCCAAAATATAACCTTCTTGGCGAATGAAAAAATGCCAAGGTACATGTTAGGGGTGGGTACCGGTACAGAAAATTCAGGTCTAGGTCCGGTTCAAGTCCAGAGGATCAGGTCCAGGTTTGGACCTGAACCTGGACCTGATTTCAGTATTTCAGGACTTGTGAATGGACGAACCTCAAATGGACGATCCATTTCGCAACAAAGAAATCTGTTTTGTGGAGTATTCGACTCCCACTGGCGTTTTAGAATCCTAAAAGGTTAACTACCTCTGCACGATTGACTGTAAAACTTGGTAGAAATGACTATAGACTCTACTCTACTTCGCTCTTGTTATTTTCCTCGACTTGTAAGCCCCGAAACGTGTGAATGCCTTATCATATAATCTGCTCATTTTCAATAGGTCCAACATCCGGTCCATCGATTTCTTTTAGGTCCAGTTTTTCTGGACCGGTCCAATAAGGAAAAAAAACGGTTTTGTACCGTGTACCCACCCCTAGTACATGTATTCCTAAGGCAAGTTACAAAACCGTCACGGCCACCTGCAGACGTGTACGTGTCATAACGTTTCACTGCCTCGGCTTCTTCGTACGTGTCTGAAGACTTTTCTTGGTCTCCTTCCCACTTGTCAGAAGAGCCGTTGCCATGACGGACACGCCCGCGGGAACCGCCCTGATGGACAGGAGGGGCCTGGGGCGGCGGCGGCCCGATGGTTTGGCCGCTATCAGGGCGCGAGAAAGGGGACCGGACCGGCTCTGCTTGCTCGTACATGACTATACTGTACAGACAACAGGCAAACAGTACAGCAGCCAATGTCAAGGTGATTGAATATGGACTATTATTCCATGATAAGTCTGAAGAAGTGAGGATATCTTTGCCCATATTTGGAGGGATGACGCGGTAGGACGTGCGAGCTAAAGATGGCATTTTGTTTTTCTGCAAGAGGCAGACCAATTTTCTGGGAAACTGAGAAGGACTAAACTTTTGGGGTAGGAGGTCGAGGTAGAAACATGGAAAATATTGTACATGGTAACAGAGAACGGCATTTTGAAGGTTTTAGAATAATAATACTTTAAAGATATGCAACAGTGTTTTGTTTGTTTATCTATTGATAATTTCAAACTGCTGTCAGGTGTGTGGATTACGAAACGGTGCAATATAATCATGGGCGCCAGGGGGAGCCGTTTGATCGGCTAGATTTTTGGTACCACATCTTCTGGCGCAAAGCCGCCAACCTCCCAATGGAAGTACAAGAGATGAAGAATTTGTTCTTGTACAGTAGGACTAGCTAGGCTCTGCCCGGGCGCGTTTGCAAAGAAAGGGCCATTATGTATGGAACATAGTTTTGGGTACAACACGCCCTATACTATAAAATAGCCATGCAAATCTACTAAAACAAGAGTTCGTAGACCTCAGGCCTGCATGAAATGCATTGGGTTTCTGTAGACCTATTGTGTATTTTTGCCTTTTTGTCTGTGGTACGTGGTTGGAAAAATGAGCTTTTTACTGTGTTGGTTGTGCACCATGCAAAAGTCTGACTCTGAAATTCCATTTTCTGAATTTGTAAGTTTGGACAGGGATGAACATTACTTATTTTGGATTTCTTAAGTATGTAACCAACCACAGTACTTTGAAGTTGTTGAGACGCTACCTTTTTTTGTCTCAGATGGCCCATGCACATGTAGTTACTCTGTCACATGATATACTAATATCTTCCTATTTCAATGTACTGACCTAATGCAGCTGCTAAGTCTCCTTGGTTTGTGTTCTTCCAATGATATTCATTAAAGATTTATTTCTGGGGTGTTATTCACTTGACATCGGAATGTTACTCGCATAATTTGACCAATGATACTTTTATCTGTAGTTCCATAGACATTAGACAACATGAATAGTGGTAGCCCCCATGCAGCAGCAACAGTTTGTCCCCAGGGTGGTATGATATTTTCATTCAATCCATCCAACCCAAACCTAAATCTCCTGTAGTATCTAAGCCAAATTTAACAGCATAATTTACTATGAAAAATGTCCTTGTCAATCCCATTTATAGATGGCAAGCTGCTGGCAATGGAAGCTTTGAAAAGTTCAGAAGCTGTTGTAGTCAAAGCAAACACCCAGCAAACATCCCCACAAACCAATGAGCAGTTGCTTAGAAGGGGAATTTCATCATATATTTGCCGCGACAAAATGCAACAAACGATACTGAATTTAAAACAGAACAAAGCTAAGCCTCCACCACTTAACCCTGCCTATACCATAGATTAAGCAGGCCCAAAAACCAAGCGAATATGACTAGCCCAAAACAACAAATTACCTGTATACAGTATGGAAATGGCATTACCAAAGAAACAAAAAGAAACACAGGACAAATCATACACATACCTTTCTCTTATGCCCACACTCTATACAGTTCTCCTCCACATTAGAAAATTGCATCTTCTTCTGTTTAAGTTCAAGTTCAACCATGATTGCCAACAGGGTAAAGGAACTTGTACCGGAACTTAAAACTCAGTACTATACAGCTCTAGAAACACCACAAAGAGTAATAAGCAAACTCCAATTATACCTGACCAACAGATATATAATCTGGCACACTCCCGTCATCTGGCAAACTGTCAGTGCCACTAAGTAACCTGATACATTGAAGGTGGCCCAGGCCAGATGATGGTTCTACGCCCAACCATAATCTGTTTTTAAAACCAAGCAGATATTGGGAGGATGCCCCAACCACACTAAAACAGGGTCAACCTATACAGTATCAAGTTCAAGCACTAGGAGGCCCAAAATCAAACCTGACCACCAGGACACCACAAACAACTCACATACCAAATGGCAACACAATGGCAGCTTGCGTTCCGGAGATACAGCGCACGCCCCGAGCCCGCACAAAAGGTAACCTAAAATGTCAAGTTCAAGCACCAAGGGCGCCAAAATCAAAATTGAGCATTATTCAGCCACCGCCGACACATGTGCCAAATATCATCGCGCCAGCACCAGCCGTTCAGAAGATATAACTCCGGAAACACCCCTCCCGGACACAAAATTCGACCTGCCGGGTCAAGTTCAAACGCGACAAGGCCCAAAGTCAATCCTAGGCAACAGGCAACAACCCCCCACCCATGCACCAAAAATCGTCGCAATCGCGCGTATCGTTTCGGACACACAGCGCCAAAAGTGCCCCAAAAACACCAAAAATGCCACCTTCAATGTCAAGGTCAAGCGCCAGGAGGCCCAAAATCACACCTGAGTGTCAGGCTACCACCCCCAACCCACGTACCAAAAATCGTCGTGCTCGCACCATCCGTTCACGAGATACAGCGCCCTACATCCCCGGCTACCGAAAAGTTTCCACTAGCATCAAAACCATACCTGCATACATGCAGGTAATAAGTCACATTCAGCTCAAACTCATCAGCACTGCTCATTCATGCCTTGTGTGGTTTTACTGGTCAGTATCCAAAGATTGGATAACTATTTTATAGAAAAGGTTGTATAACTCGTATAACCGGGAGAGCTGGAACTAATATCCACGCTTATCAACATCTTTCTCCTCACAGTCACCCCCCAGTAAGACAGTTGGAGCCACAGAGTTTCCCGTTTACAATGCAACTTTTATTCATTGTGTTACACAAACCGGTTTAATCAATGTGGCTTCTTCAGTATTCCAGGCTCAAATGAGCCACAGTCTACAGACTTTGGAGAACAACTAGATGCCCATTCACTATTTCTTCTGTTAGTTTTCGACTCGACAATTTCTTAAACGTATTCAGAAAACTCTATAACTTGGTTCAGGCTTGTTACAAAGGATCCTCCAATAATAAATACAAGCGGCCACTTCTGCTTTTGATTTCTACTACAACAAAAGGAAGTTTGCCTGTTGTGAAACAGCGGAGTTTACGTATTATTACTATTAGTCAAGTTATGCTTACATTTTCTTTGTACTGTCTGTTTAGCATTTTGTACGAGATGCGAAAGAAACAGGCAAACCAGAAGCTTTTCCCTTTCTAGAGCGTGTTTCGTGTAAAAGAACTCCTGGTTTATGCGAAGACATCCTTTACATATGTGAAAACTAATGCCCGTCTACTATTGTACAATAAGTGATCCATTGCTTTGGTGCACATTCACTATTTCTTTTGTTGATTTCTACTCCATGTTCTGATTCTCTCTGTTGCTACAATTCCAGGTTTCACGTTCTGCTGGTCAGTTTTACTGCGGATGGTCGGAGAGCCGCTGTACAGTGGTGGTGAGAGTTCCGCCTGTCGCCTTCGGACGTCCTGGAAACAATGAACAAAATTGGCAGGGATGAGATGGGATGAGGAGTGATCAGACTGATGTGTTTTGACATGGTTTAGAACAAGAGTATCGATGGTCTATCTAACCGATAAATATATAAATACTAGATGGAAGGGTGTCAGGAAATGGTGCGGTTAGAACCAGTACCTGGAACAGCCTGGCATATGAAGTAAAACACCGAGGTGCAACTGGCGTCGTTCCACTTTTCTTTTGTTGTCCAGTATGAGGAATAATGAACGCAGTCTTCGCTTCCCCCATAGTTGTCTGGTTGTTCCGAAGCCCAGGGGCTGTAGGTCCCAAGTGCAGAACCATCCACCCACTCAAAGCTTCCCTCTTCGCGCTGATCGTGCAGGCCGAACCACCAGAATTTCCCCCTGTCGCTTACGGACTTGTACAAGGAGATCAGGAAGGCGTCGGTCTCAGCGTCTCGGGGCATGGCGAGGGTGCCGCCGTCTTTACCACAGGCCGCGGCCGCATCGCTGAAGGTCTTTGTTGTGTTGAAGGCCTTGTAGCAGATTCCACGGAACACTGTGTAACCTTTAGGACAAGATGCTGGAAAATATTGGTCAGGTAAGAAGAAGGAATAGAGACTTGTGATCTTTAAAATGTTCTAGAATTCCATCACTAACAAATCATTACATTTATTGCACATTACATTTAGATTACCATACTTCTCCATTAGATTGTGTAGTTTCATTGTGTAGTTTCAATATATTTCAATATATATATCAGCATAACTAATAACCAAAACGAGACAGTAAAACACTATGTTAAAACATGACATCAGGTATGTACACAAGTAATGTAAGTGCATTATATGTATTGATGGAAATAAGATGTACTTTATCTATTAATGAAAAAAAAACTGCACATGAAATATTGGTAAAGTAAATAATATCGTTTGATGGAATAATGATAGTACCACAGATTTTCACGTTTCTAAACAAATGATATTGTTCAATACACCATGACAAGCAATACACATAAGAAGGAAAACCCAACTTACTACCTGGCGTCTTACTCATCTCGTGAAGACGCTGCTCCAGGGCGGCGATTCGCTCATTGTCCAGGCCGAGTTTCAAGGCGTCAACAGTGGTGGACATGTCGTCTTAGTCACGCATCAAGGCGTCAACAGTGGTGGACATATCGTCTTGGTTGCGCTTCAAGGCGTCAACAGTGGTGGACATGTCGTCTTGGCTGCGCTTCAAGGCGTCAATGGTGGTGGACATGTCGTCTTGGTTGCGCTTCAAGGCTTCAACAGTAGTGGACATGTAGTCTCGGTCGCGCTTCAAGGCGTCAACAGTAGTGGACATGTCGTCTTGGTTACATTTCAAGGCGTCAACAGTAGCGGACAGTTGGCGAATGTCATCTTGGTTGCGCTTCAAGGCTTCAACAGTAGTGGACATGTAGTCTCGGTCGCGCTTCAAGGCGTCAACAGTAGCGAACAGTTGGAGCATGTCGTCTCGGTCGCGCTTTAACTTTAAGGCTTCAACAGTAGCGGACAGTTGGCGCATGTCGTCTTGGTCGCGCTTCAAGGTTTCAACAGTAGCGGACAGTTGACTTATTTCCTAAAGACGAAAGTCAGAGCATCAAACATAAGCTGGAAAATCGAAGGAATAACAGCAGCATGTTCCGTGTTGGTAATTTCTAAACAAGAACAACAGACACACTGCAGCAAAGATGTTTGAAAATATCTTTGTGGTACAAAAGTGTGTTTACCTCCTTATTCATGACAGTGAGAGGGGCCAATCCCACGGCAACCAGACTTAACAGCACGGCAATGCCAGCGGCCAAGTAGCTACGGTGAGAGTGGATGAAGCTACAGCGGGCACGGCGGCCGCTTGCTCCATCCGGGTATGTGCGGTCTATGAGAAATACATATTTGTCTCAGTTACACAGTAGTAAAATAAGTAATGAGAAGAAAGTGATTATTCGCCATCTCTACATGATATTGTGTCTTCTTATTGTCCAAATGCTAAGAAACATGTATTCCTATTATAAGGCAAGTTACAAAACCGACGGCTACCTGCAGACGTGTACGTGGCATAACGTTTCACTGCCTCGGCTTCTTCGTACGTGTCTGAAGACTTTTCTTGGTCTCCTTGCCACTTGTCGTTACTATGGCGGACACGCCCGCGGGAACCGCCCTGATGGACAGGAGGGGACTGGGACGGTGGCCCGCTGGTTTGGCCGCTGTCAGGGCGCGAGAAAGGCGACCGGACCGGCTCTGCTTGCGCGTACATGACTGTACTGTACAGTCAAGAAACCAATAATACAGCAGCCAACGTCAAGGTGATTGAATATGGATTAATATGCCATGATATGTCTGAAGAAGTGAGGATATCTTTGCCCATATTAGGAGGGATGACGCGGCATGACGTGCGAGCTAAAGATGGCATTTTGTTTTTCTGCAAGAGGCAGACCAATTTTCTGGGAAACTGAGAAGGACTAAACTTTTGGGGTAGGAGGTCGAGGTAGAAACATGGAAAATATTGTACATGGTAACAGAGAACGGCATTTTGAAGGTTTTAGAATAATAATACTTTAAAGATATGCAACAGTGTTTTGTTTGTTTATCGATTGATAATTTCAAAATACTGTCAGGTGTGTGGAGTACAAAACGGTGCAATATAATCATGGGCGCCAGGGGAGCCGTTTGATCGGCTAGATTTTTGTTACCACATCTTCTGGCGCAAAGCCGCCAACCTCCCAATGGAGGTACATGTACAAGAATGAAGAATTTGTTCTTGTACAGTAGGACTAGCTAGGCTCTGCCCGGGTGCGTTTGCAAAGAAAATGCCGTTATGTATGGAACATAGTTTTGGGTACAGCACGCCCTATACTACTAGTATAACATGGCCATTAACATTTAATTTTACTGAAAGTTACTTTTGATTGTAACATGTTAAAGACTACATCCCCCTTATAACTATTATGACGAATAAAGAAACACACAGACTGTTTCATAATAAAATCAGCAATTTATTGGAAAAGAGACTCGTTTGAGGATGACAAGAGGAAGACAGACCTGTACATTAGTGTGTGGGAGGTCTATGCTGGGATAGCAAAGATTGGAGACAAACTTACATGTACATTCAAGATAGGCATTCCGAATGACAGTTGAAAAGTACTCCACATCCACAACTGATTAAGATGAAAATAAATCACAGAAGATGCTCTAATGGTTGCTGTGTTAGTGGCTTTTGCTGTATCGGAATACCTATCAAAGAAATTCAATCCAACATGGGCAGCTGTCTTGCAGAAGCCAAAGTGTATACTACAGGGTCACAAAAAAACAGTTTTCTGATCAAACAGATGCTGATGATTTAAACTGCCTGAATCTATACGAATAGAGGAATCATCTGAAATTAAATGACAATCTAATGGCGTCATAAATTTTGATTCCTGCAAACGACACGAAATAGAGTAATGCAGGGATGGCCTGCCTTCATTCAAATTCAGATCACATCAACAGAATTTGAAGTTTATTAAAAAGTGAATACCCTGCAAATGAAGGAAATATTTCCTTTCAGTTGGAGTGACTTTTTCCATCTCAAAACGTCTGTATCAGTTTTTGATGGACCCTGCAAACACACATTGGAGACAATACTAGGATTTGACAGTAGTCTAGAGAAGCTTGGCATTTACAATTGTGCACTGAAAATACAGTATTCTTGTGGTACATGTATCGCCTTCCATATAGGCGATATCGAACCAGGAGGGAAGGGCGATATCTGTATAAATACACACCTGATAAAAATAGTAGCAGCGGTCATACACAAACAACAAAATCACAGGTATTCCCCTCCCAGACTAATATAACAGTATTTACATTACATAAGGATTTCTTTTTTTAACTATAATGTTAGTAAAATCATCCACTTGGAAAATTGCTAACTTAAATCTTTCCTTCCCTTTCACAGTTGCCAGGCTCTAGTCAGCTTGGATGACATTAAATTTACATGTATTTGTACAAAGCAGATTGCAGATTGCCAAAAACTCTTCACATATAGAGGAAGTGGGAGACTTATAATGTACTCATAATTAACGCTGAAATAATAAGATCTTCACATGTCATACAAAGAGATTTGCTATTTGCAAATGAAGGCATTCAGTGTGTGGACAAATTGACTGTCTCACTATATACCATTTTACAGTTTGGTTTTGAAGGAAGTTGCTGCTTCATTTTTACTCAACTGGGTAGTAGCCGAGAGGTGCCCATGCTCAATATACAATAGTCTAAATCAAGATCTCTTCACACTCAGTCTGGTTATTGGATTACCAAAGGACTGATAATGGCCTGATCATGGAGTGTCTACAATAGGCACTGGCCAGTTGTAAGTGTTTATACTACATATCTGGCTGGTTATGTGCATCTCTGCAGACCCCATTACACTTTGGAACTTGTCCGTGCAGAAAAGACGATTTGACTTTCCTTCACGCCAGAAAAAAACTGCGAGATTGACACAGTTTTATCAAAGTCACAATTCTCAGCAAAAAAAAGAATCAACATGGAATTGAGAATCATAAATCTTTCATACAACATTCACCAAGCAGGGAGGAAAAAAATCTGATTTATGTACATACCAGTCTGCTCATGGCTTCTGGTGGCTGATAGCCTGCCACCAACTTTTTACACAACATACAAAATGGGTGCTGACAGGGTTGCTATGCTCTCTGCTGTATGCCTTGTGCAATTTCTAACCCTCTCCTTGTAGCCTAACTCTGTAACCAATACAACTGTAGTGCTAAAAAGGCTACCTCAGTATTGAGAAGGTTTAATAACCCTGGCCACTTAAGATTTGTGTAGACAACGGAAATTTGAAGAATCTTACAAATTTGTAAAGTCAAATATACCTATAATGATAAAACTTATGAAATATAATATACAAAGGGAGCACATTCATTGCATGTAACATTACGAGAGATTTTACTGTTCATCTAGAAAAAATATTACACACGGGAATTTGAAACAAGGAGCTACTGAAAGAGTGACCAGGGTTAAAAGGCATGGTAGTTCCTAACACAAGTTCAGATTGGTCTTGAAAAAATTGGTATGGATTTGCTACATTTACTACCTCATGACACAGAAGCCTAATTCAAGCTTAACCAAGGATCAAACCTTACCCTTTTGCTAATCAATCGTCCATTCCTACTTTAGTTGAATGAACTGTCGTCCCCTACTTGTGCCTGCTATGCAGGAAATTAACATGATTGGACAGGTACTAGTTTTGCACATACTTCCTTATTCAACATAAGATCTGTTCATTGGAAACAAAGAGTCTTCATTACTTACTCCTAACACATTAATAAGATGGCATTCAGCTACATTTACATTTAAAAGCCTTCCCCATCCCCAAAATAAAGAAAATACTCATTTGAATCCTTGGGAATAAATGGCTATTCTCTATGATTTGGTATCATCAGCTTGCCTATTTTGCGATACATAATTTTCTGAAAATTTGGTGCACTTTCAGACATCATGCTTGATTCTGGATCAACCTAGAGCAGGTAAAAATGGTTTAGACTTGGCCCAGGTGGGCCATGCAGAAAACCAAAGACTCCAAATGGCCCAGCTATGGTTGAATGGCAGGACAGCAGGCTGGAAGGTTTCCCTGGCCCGTCCTTATTCCTGTCCGAAGCCTTCCGTCTCCTCGATGGCGTAATTCAGCTTCTCTACCAGCTGCTCGTAGCTCTTGTACGGCGGCAAGTCCAGGCGGTTAAAACTACGCAGGAGAAAAGCATGGATTGTTGGTGTCATTTTGTTCTCTTTTGTCCTCTTCCTATAGCACCAATTTTCTTACAACCTCAGTATGTCTGTATCACTTCAAACCTACCATTTGATACTTTAAATAGTTGATATAGGCTCTACTCACCATGTGTGGCTGCGCGGTAGCCAGGTTTCCTTTCCGACCTTCTCTATACAAAACCTCTGGGGACCATTGCTCCCTGTAAGAAAAAAAAAAACTTTTCATCTAATTCCTTATGAGTGGACTTAACGTAGCAAGTATACCAGTTAAAGTATCATATGCAGAGCAAGAGATGCAAGGTAAAAACTTAAAACTGAGACAAGAGTATGTCAAGTTGACAGATGCAAAGTCCTGTTTGATATATCTTTCCGACTCGCGTGCCAAATCTAATACACTGTATATTACATCTAAATATTTGGTAATGTAGCAATGCTGAAATGTGGTATGTAGCAGGAAGTAAACATACCCATTAACTCTGCAAATCCTCCCACAGGTAGCCTGCACGTGCCCGTCACAAACTGTAAGAGTCGGGCACGTTTCTCGTTGTCCAGTTCTTTCACATACTGCAAATTATAGTCACAACAGTAAGCCATGGTTTGAGAATACATAATCATGATATCATTTGACCTAATTGCCATCTTTCTTCATGTCAAATATGGCAATTCTGCCTGTAAAGATGATGGGTTGTCACTAGGGGTGGGCACCGGTACGGTGTTCCCGTACAAAACCGTTTTTTGTTGGACAAGTCCAGAAAAAACGGTCCTGAAAAAAATCTGTGGGCCAGATTTTGAACTGACTAGAAATTGAACAGATTATACCAGTAGGCGTCCGCAAGTTTTGGGGCTTACCAGTCCACAGGTAACAAGAGCGAAGTATAGGAGAGTTGATGGTCATTTTTAGAAAGCTTCTACGGCCAAACTTGGCAGTTAGTGTTGGTCACACGAAGATAGGATTTTCAAATGCCAGTAGAAGTCGGATACTCCACCAAACACATTCCTTTGTAGCGATATTGACCATTGTTTTGAGTAGTGCCCATTCACAAGTTTTCCAGGTTCAGGTCCAGACCTGGTCATCTGGACTTGGACCATACCTGGACCTGAATTTGCTGTCCCTGTACCCACCCCTTGTTGTCCCCATGACAACCGTTGCTGTAACAACATTAAGAGGCCCCACCCACCTGCCAGAACCACTGGACCTGCTTGCTGTTGCGTGCGTAGTGTCTGTAGATGGTGTTCCTCTGCCAGTCATTAATGTCAAACTCCTGCATGCCACACAGCATCAACTGGGGTTCGAAAAAAAGAGACATAATCAGAGACAAGTTTTTCATGTAATTCTTTAATAATAATATCCTGCTCAGAATGGTGCAAGAAATTTTACCAAGTTCTTATCAAGGCCTTTTAGTTTTGCATGAATGTATATCAGCGTCCCCTACCTCAAGTTCCCTCTCGTCGAAGTACTGCAGCCACTGCAGTGGGACGACATCGTTGAAGCCGTCCAGGAAGGCCTTGGTTTGTTCCTCCACACCACGCTGGAACCTGCAGGCAAAATTGTCATCTTCTGTAATCTGTTATCTTTAACAACTCTTAAAGGCAGCTGTTTTATCCTGTGGCTATTAACATTTCACCTCAGTAGGTGCCCCTTTTGACCGGAGTCAAGTGTGGAATTTGATGTTAAGTGCCTAGCTTTCTCAGACAGCACACAACAATCAGACCCGCGAGAAGATAAAAACTTAAGACTGTGAGGATGCAACTGAAGCAAAAGGCTATCACTCAAAATCAGTTTTCAACTGTTTTTTATCCTGTGGCTCTTTACGTCTCAGCGCAATAGTCAAAGTTAGGTGCACCTTTTGACATGAGTCAAGTGTGGAATTTGATGTTAAGTGCCTAGCTTTCTCAGCACACAACAATGGACCGATCCCAAAACCCTGCCCCCTGTTCGATCCCGTTCCTTTTCGAACACCTCCGTCAAAAACAGCGCTTGTCGGACAGAACTGGCCGCCGCCGCTGTTTAGCTGATAATAACGACTGACTTCTGTTTAGATTTTTTGACCCTGAAATCCTCTCAGACCAGGCCGGAAAAAAATGCGCTGACTTCTTTGTTGAAGACTATATCCACTGGGTACAGTCATCTGGGGAGGGGGCTGATATAGTTGTGGTAAGGGCGTTATAATTTCAGTCAAAGCGGGAGGCACCGCATATTATTACCTTGCTGGTGGGCAAGAGTGCCCGGTTTCTGACATACGGTCGATGCACGTGAAAACCAGGGTACATATATCTGTGACAGGGTTTCTGCTGCGTTCGTTGCATGCAGAACAGCTGCATTCATGCTCATGATAAAAACGAAATCAAGAAGAAAGCAGCTCAGGCACTCGTGGAGAGGGAGCTTGTACTACGCACCAACTAATGGGACACTTCTACAAAGTCTGCCAGTGCAGAGTCCCGTGTCTTATAAATACCCTGCTCTACGCGTGCAACCTGCCCACCATCAATGTAATGCTATGCAGTGGCTCTCCGTCCCACAATACCTATACTTGTAGTCTTCAACAAAGAATAGCTGAGCATTTTTTCTTTGGCCATTTCTGTTCAACTGGGGCTGTTTTTGACGGAGGTGTTCGAATTAGAATACGGGTTCCACCTTGTTCTATTTGTTCGATATACGTTCGATTGGGATCGGTCCATTGGACCTGCAAGGGGTTAAAAACTTAGACCTTTAGATTGCTAGGCCACAACTGAAGCAACCAGTCGAATTCACCTAGTAGTATATGACCCGTGCGTTTGTTGACAACATTGTAAATATTCTATGCATTTCTCAACTATCATTTTGTTGTGACCTGTTCTTAACCTAGTGGGTATATATGTGCAATAAAGGTCTTCATTCATTCAAAATTTTTGTACGGATCTTTACCTCCAGTTAACCATGAGTATGATGTACTCGTCCTTGTTCTCCTCAGTCACTCGGATGTTTGACCCGTCCTCTTTGAGATCTACCGTCGTGATCTTACCCAGCACCTCAAAGTCTGCACAGAAGTACAGCTCCATGTCCAGCTCATCAATGTCATTTTCCCTGAATAAAGAACAAGATTAACACCTAATTCATAATTTCACCCATCAAAATGGCATGCTTGGAGAAGAAAAGTCAATAAAGTACATAACAGGAGAAGGAGGCCAAAGAAAAAAAATGTTATGTTTCCTGTTTCAGTCCTGAAAAAATTAGTTTCGGTAGGTAGGGATTATCTAGTATGGCATATTAGAATACAGTTAAACAAAGTAAACTGATATGCATGAGGACACTTGTCTTTCAATGTCAAACTTTAATTTTGTGCATAGTAGATATATCTATCCTTCATTAGATAGAACAAGCAGTGTTTTTACGTCAATAGGAAGCAGGCTGCATAAAAGTTCTGAGTGCTATGCAACTCCGCTGCCCACAAAAAAAAGTCTAGGGTCGGCAGTTTTTTAAGGGTAGGTACGGAAACAGGAAACACAACATTTTGTTTCCTAGGCCTAACCACACATAACTGTACAGCCAGAATTCCTTTTGAATGCACAAGCCACCCACTTGATGAACTGCAGGGAGTTGTAGAACTCGGGGTCCACAGACTCCAGGTCCTTCATTGTCAGCTTCTTGCTCAACATCTGCTTGTAGAAGGGCAGCGTGAAGCCGTTGTCGATGAACTTCCCATGGTACAACGCCTGCGGGCAAAAACCGACAACCTCAGACATCTAACAACGTAATCATTGCTTTCTGGAGCCACAGTAGGCCACAAAAAACACACCTGCAATTTATAGAGAAGACAATGTACAAGCAAATACGATTATCCCTCTACCCAGGGGTTCTAGCCAGCATTCGCCCTTCCGTCCTTTGACAAAAATTCTGCCCATTCTGGCATGTAAATTATATAAACAAAAGAAATTTTGCAAAGATCTTCAGAAATTCAGCACAGATGCCATTGAACCAAGCTGAGTCTACCATACCAGCAAAATTTTCTCCTCAAAATGCAGAGGGTCTCAGATTTCAAAATTTTTCTGGAACCCCCTAGGACTGTCTTGTAGAAGCCTCTGGCGCTCAACAGGATTTCTGTTCAAAATCCAGGGGATGGAAAAAAATGTCAGGCTGGCTAGAACACTGCTCTAACCCCCTAAAAACAACTTCCTCTTAATAAGAGGAAAGCGTACCATGGCTATAAACCTGCCGATGAACCTGAAGTACATGAGGTGGTCGGGGTTGACTGAAGAGGCCGGGTTGATCTGCAGACTGTAGTTATTCTTGCTGGCGTACTCAAACAGGCAGTACATGGGGTTCAACACCTCGTGGGACAACATGAAGAACCACTCCCTACAAACAAACAAGTAAACAAAGTGTTCATTATCACAGATCAGCCCCCATAAACAAGTAAACAGCCTTAGGAATCACTCATAAGAGCTTGAAACATAGTTTTGCTTTCTAAATATTTCACTTAAAATGCCAAATCTACAACTGTTATTGCAAGATATTCTTTCTGCAAACCTTGCTATTCCACCGTAGTCCAATCCTTCCTCCCCCCGGAAAATGATGTACAATCTCCTCCGCAGATCGAATGGTTGTAACCGCATGATCTGAAACACCGAGAGGTGAGGTCTTGAGGTAAGGTATTGCACGGTTGCACTCATATTCAGTGTGCGAAAAGTGTTTTTTTAACAAAGGATTGAAAAAACGATTCAAAAATACATTCACACATCTACAATTACCAATTTCTGTTACACCAACATTCTAAAATTGGTTATACACACGAATTAAGATATGCACAGCTTAATCTACAACTTACCTGGTGGAAGGAATCTTCGAAGACAGTTTGCCTGGACACACTAATCTTGACGTGGCTAGGCAGCGCATTGGACTGTAAGAAAATGTGGGACCACAATAAATGCCACTTCATCAATATGACATATGAGGTCTGTAAAATGGATCATCAATTGATACGGATAGGAACTGTATTAACAATGTTTGGTCCACGTACCTGACAGAGATACCTGAATTGTCCCAATTTCCATCTGAAACTTCTCTCATAGGCAATGGGCACTCCGTATGCTCCTTTGGGTCTGAAGGGGGTAGAAAAGGTTAAGCTGTTAGGGGCTTCCATTGTAAGATTGACAACTGTGAAGAAACGTTGTAAATGTTGGAGATCTTGAAGGTTCTTGATGAAACCCCATACTGACCCTTTGGCTGTTGCACCACTCCTGGGGTCCTGGAATGTGGTTGTCCGTGTGTTGTGGTCCACAAAGTACCTGACACCCTCCGCTGTGTATCTCATCTCCCAGCCCTCGGGCAGGGGCTCCTCGTTTACCGCACTTCTTCAGGAAACAAAAACGTGCAAAACACACAAACAAAACGTCAAGATCCTTAGAGTGGATGTGATGATTACAACATCTTTTACCGCTATGCAAAGTTTCTTGTTCACACAATTCTCATTTATCAAAGAACAGACTAAAGGACATCTAACATGGGACCTAAGATCAAGTAAGAAATTGGGGCACACAACTTTTAAAACTTACAGAAACCTGTGACTAATACAAACTCTGAATATCACATGCAAACTCATCTGCGGCATTTGGAAACCCCTTATTACACCCTTAGGCAAACCCCAAACAGACCCTTTAGAAACCCCATACCCACCCTTCAGCTGTTGCACCACTGCGGGGCTCACCGTTAACTGCACTTCTTCAGGAAACAAAAACGTGCAATACACGCATACAAAATGTCAAAATCCTTCAACTGGATGGCATAACAGTTTTTTTGCTTTTGGCATTATCTTCTCTTCACAGACAACACATACTACTGGGCTAAATGCAGCAAAGGATGGGAAGTGCTAAAAACCCAATGACACAATACTAAACAAGCTTTGAGTTCCTTTCCACTCAGTAAGTCAACATGTTTCACTCTTCACAGATCACATTCTTTTATGCAGAGACATCCAACGGCACTAGCAAATTGCCTTTTGTCAATACTCTGCTATGTCAACCATCACAATCAGTTCCTGTGGGCGTCGCCACAAACCACTTGTCAGCCAATCAGAAAATAGGTCTTTCAGTTTTCAAAAGGGATCTCGCATATATAAGGTGAGCTCATTAATATCTATAAGCAGGGCAGTCAGGAACTGATGGTGACGGTTGAGATAGCAGGGTACAGACAAGAGACGGTTTTCTGGCGCCGTTGGACATCTCTGTGTAGGAGAATGCACAGATCAATGTTTTGATTTGTTTTTCACTCTTCTGAATCAAATATGGTCTGCATGTCCTCAAATATGAAATCACAACTGTTTTGTAGAAGAATACAGGAAAAGATGATAATCTCATTTTCTAGGCATTTGATCTATGAACAACTTGTTGTTTTGACAAGATTGCTCTCAATCCCCTGGGTTCAGACGGTTCCTTAAGGTATGGGAGAGGGGATGGAGTTGAGGACAGCAGCAGCCATAACTAATCCACCTACCCCTGTGTCCTGGGGTCCTCCCACTGAGTTGTTCTGGTGTTGTGGTTGACAAAGTAAACCCTTCCATTCTGCTCTCTCTTCTCTGGTGGACAAGGAAAGAAGAAAGGACATCAACCAAATAAACTGTGTGGGGCTGCACGTACAGTCAAACCTGTCTATAGCAGCCACTCAAGGGACTGGAGAAATGTGGCCACTATAGACAGATGGCCACTATGGAGAAAATGGTCGCAATAGGCAGTGTTTCTGTATGTACAGGACCGGAAATTGTGTGGCCGTGGCAGCATTGGAAAGGTGGCCACTATACACTATTTCTTAATGCTTAGGTCAATGGGAAAAATCCAAGGGACAGACAAAAGGTGACCGGAATGGCCAGGTGGTCGCTTTGAAAAGATGGAAGAATGGCTACTACTACTGTATATAGCATCAGACATATTTGTAACAAAGAAAGAACAAAATCCCTTGTGCTTTTGGGTGGGGAGTGATAAACAAAAATCTAGGGAGCACGACTTGAAATATACTTTTCTATTACCTGTATGTGATTAACAATTTTAGAGCCTGTGAAATAGCCATGTTGTTTTTGCAGGTTTGTTTGTTTGTTAGTTTGTTGTGTGGGTAGTCTAAACCCTGTAAGTGTGCATGTGCTTACCCCAGCCAGGAGGGAGCTGGCCCAGTGGGTCGTCAGCAGCCACAGCATTGTTTGTTTGTTTGTTTGTTGTGTGGGTAGTCTAAACCCTGTAAGTGTGTGTGTGCTTACCCCAGCCAGGAGGGAGCTGGCCCAGCGGGTCGTCAGCAGCTACAGCGTTGGTCTGCCAGAGGAATCGCTGCTGGTACTGCTGCATGGCGGCTGACTGGTGCTGCGTACGGTACTGCTGCCACTGCTCGTAGTTCCGCACCGTGTCCACCGTGGGGCGCTGCCACGTGGTGGTACGTGTGTTGTGGTCCACATAATAGACTCTACCCCGGGGGTCCACACGCCGTTCCCAGCTACAGTATCATGAAAGGGCATCTTCATTAGATAAATGTGGTCTCAAAGCCATGTAGTGGCATATTCTCCAAAGTGGAAAATAGGAAAAAGGCAAAGCTCATTGTTCTAGCCAGCCTGAATTTTTTTTCCATCCCCTGTATTTTGAATTGAAATCCTGTCAAGCGCTGGAGCCTTCCGCTTGACGGTCCTTGGTGGGTCTGGGAAAATTGTTAATTCTAAGAGTAAGACCACCTGAAAGGCTATTTCCTGCACTTTGAGGGGCAAATTTGCTGGTAGAGTAGACTCAGCTTGGTTCAATGGCATCCGTGCCAAATTTCTGGACATCTTTGTAAAATTTCATTTGTTTCATGTCCATATCTTTACATGCCAATTTTTGTCCGTCACAGAGGACGGAATGAGCAAGCTTTTTGTCTGTCCCCAGCTGCAAAATTCATGGGCGGATGCTGACTAGATCTCTGGTAAAGATTCTGGTGCCTTGACTCAATCCCGGCTAAAGTAACTCTCTTGTAATAGATAAGTGCAGGTTACAGTGTGAAGCAGTAGGATGGCTTAAGAACTGTTACTGACCCCGGTGGCAAGGGCTGTGGCCTCTCCCAAGTGGTAGTTCTGGTGGTGTGGTCCACATAGTACGGTCTGCCGTGGGGGTCTATCCTTGTCTCCCACCTAAACAACAGACAAACAAACAAACAGTTGTCATTGTCACTGATACACAAATGTTACTTGTATGTAAGTGACACTGATATGTTCAACGTTAAAAATGTTGGGGATATGCAATGCCCACTCACCCAGGAGGGAGTGGCTCCTGCCCTGCTGGTGTTGGCCCATTCTGGGGTGTGGTGTTGGAAGTGTCGCTCGCATCTAGGAATCAGAGAAATCAGGGGAGTTTAATACAAGTATCAAAAACACACATCATATACACCAAACCTATCATTTAACATGCATTTGCATAATTCTACCAGGTGTCATTATACCGCCACCTCAAAAAATGTTGTCATAGAGGCCTTCTCAAGATTGCCTTCAACACCTAAAATCTGAATTGTATTACACTTAGGATATCTAACATTCAGTGTTCAAGACAATCTTGGGAAGACCTCTATACTAACGTTTTTTGAGGTGCCGGTATTATGACTCCTGGTGGAATTATGATAGTCAATGTTACTTGTTAAACAAAAGAGCAAAAAGATTTGACAACTTGAGTTCCACTATACTGACCGGGAGGAGGGCCACTGGGAGGGGGGTTTTGCTGTGGGGACTGGCCGGCACTTGGCGGTTTGCCCTGCTGTCTGCCGCTGGGCTGCGGGGAGTTGCTGGCTCCTGCGGATGCTCCAGCGACAGCTGCTGCAGCAGCCCCCGATCTGCTGGGCAGGGGCGGCGGCGGCTGGGAACTGGCTTGTGACGACAGATCGGCGGACGGGGGAGATGGGGCCGGGCGGCCAGCGCGAGATCTCGCACCTGGAGAAGGCAAAAACAGTAGATTTCTGTCATGGTTGGTCAGGTCCACTAGCCCAGTTGTCCCAGGCAAGTGAAAGTGCTGATCGGGCAAGTGCACGACCTACCCCACTTGCCCAATCGGGCAAGTAAGATTTTATGATGAGTAAGATTTCGATTTACATGTACTTGTTACTTTTTAGTCATGGCATCAAGCATTATTCATCATAGAAAAAAAGTGACAATAGTAAAAGAATTTTATTACTGGAATTGAAAATAGAAAGAAAGATATTTTTAAATTTCAGGCAAGAGAAATGTTACGGGGAAGTAAGTCTTGTATGTACTTGCCCGATAGGACAAGTGAATTTTAGAAAACTTGTTAAACCCTGCCTGTGCCATTGTTGTGAGACAAACACAAGAACACACCTACTCATGGTCATACAGATAGGTACACATACTCCTCATACATTGTGCATTAGTAGACAAGTACAGAAACCATGAAGACAGGAGACCAAGAAGACAGGAGTGTGGCCCACCTGGCTGCTCAGGGTGTCTGGTGTTGGGGGTGGACGTATTGCTGGACGGGCCGTTCTGCTGGCTGGTGGGTGTGGAGGCATCACCCTGTCCCCGGGACACTTCCCCGTTTACATGTTGTCTGCTGCGCTCTGGAGTGCCTGAAGTCGAAAAAAAAACACAGTCATTAGCACTATAAAGGGTATTGGGTAGAAACTTTGCACCTTCAGTAAAATCTCTCAAGAACTAACACAACTCCAAATGTTTTCAGCACTGTCTTAGAATGAACATTGGTCAATGCAAATTTGAAACATTTTAAGATAGCAACTATCTCTACAAATCTACATTAACATACATGAAACCAAGTGGAGGAATGAAAATTAGCAAGAAGCAAGCTCTCTAACTAAGCAACTGTTACAAAAAGAAACTTTTTAGTACACTCATGAATGAGTTGAATGTTAAGCTTTCAGCAGAGTGCTATGAAATTTGGGACATGATGGCATTGTGATGCAAACTTTTGCCCGGCAACTAGCACAAAAGCAGTTAGTTTTCTATTTGTACAAAGCAATCTAGCTGCATATGTGTCCATAAAACCAAGACTCTATCAATATCACTATAGGGACTAAAGAAATCGATTAAAGCTTATACATCACCATTACCACCTTCCCAAGGTGAACACATCTTATGTCAAAGCAAGACACTGTATGCTACATATTTCCAATACACATTACTAAAGACCCATTGGAAATAGCAAGGGAAGTTACTGCAAGGGGGACTAAACGCACACATAGTTTTTTCTCAAGGTAGAAAGCTTATGTGTTCTCCAGATGCGTTTAATAAATATCTAGCAGGACCTTCAGACCATAAACTTACCAAAGAGTGAGAGAAGAGACCTAGGCCTGATGGGTCTAGATGAGAGTAACCTATGACCCCTAGAACTAGGGGTTTCATCTGTGGAATCGGAGGAGGGGGCTACAGATTCATCCCCCGCTGCAGAGGGAGGGGCTAAACACACGTTCCCAACAGCAGCAGGGAAAGAGAGAGACACACACACACAGAAAAGAGCAGAGCAGTCAGAACTCTGTTGTGTCGGATACGGATACAAGAGGGGGTACAAACAGCAAGTTGAAGAGCTGAGTAGTCAGATATCTTGGCTAGGTAGAAAGGGGGGTATCGACAGGGTACAGAACAGCCTGCTAAAGGAATATAGAAGTAGGAAGGGGGTGCAAACAGCAGGGAGAACAGCAATGGTCAGGGCTTGGAAGGGTAAGGAGCAGCAGGGAATATATAGCACAGAGGCAAGGTGTCACACATGGGCTCTTAAGGAAGGCTCCTGCAAGGACAGCAAAGAGAAGAACAGCAACGGTTTTGGAAAAGCAAAAGCAAGGGGGAAGGGTACAGCATCTTAGGCAAGGTGTGGTGATGCAAGAAGGTAACAAAACTAGGAGGAGGTTCCAAGATATGTCAATATTCAAATTCTTTACCTATCCTGAATGTTTTCCCAACAATATGGTATAGACTTATTGGCAGACAAAGAGGTTCTGTTAAGATCTAACTTAGGAGATTCCTACAACCTTGTGCTATCAAAACAAGTACAGGTAAAACCTTTGGTTTCTCTAAAATTGAAGCTTCTGCTATAGAAAGGTTGAAATGTTTACCAGCTGAGGCAGCTGTGCCGTTAGCCATGTGCTGGAAGCGGCCCTGGTAGTGCTCCATGTTGACATTCATCCCATCCAGCACGAGCTGCAGGTCACCGGCACGGACCTGAACATTCTTCACGTTCAGCTGCAAGTCTTTTTTTAACTCCAGGTTAGTCACTGGGGGAGACAAAACAATGGATTCACAGTTAAGAGATTTAAATACATACACATGACAATACAAGCCATAGAACATGCTGTCAACTGCCTTAATTCCATGCAGAAAACTGCCATTATCTATCAAGGTGGACGGATGCCTACTACTAGATGAAAATACATACGTGAATCCGAATAGGGCTTAAATGCCAAATTATAGTACATAATTTCCAGATAAATACTGAAACTGCAGAAAAGAAATCATGGCTCAAAAGTCTAGCATGTGGATACTGGCAACACAACTTGATGCCAAATATACATTGTACAACTCAACACAAAGGAAAATGTGTGTTCCTTTTCATTAAAGATAGTATGGTTTTGCAATTTGCTATATGCATGCTTTTACTCAACACTCTCTCTTCTATATTATGCTGTATGCAGAAGGCCGTTGGTGAAGTGGACAGGCTAACAGTAGGTTTGATTCAAGCATTGGGATGCACTTTGAAGACTTACATTTCCCACTGTTATCCCTTAGAACAGGGTACAGGTCAAGATGTAGCCTCCCCATCAAGACGTCTGTCTTTAGGTTGAAGTGGTTGAAGACACTGAGCTCGAGTTTGCTGTAAGGAGTCACCAATCTGCAACAGCAAAGAAATAATACCTGAGTCATTTGTGCATTTCATTTACTTAACATTGACTGTTTGACATTCTTGCTTTCTTGCTACATGGGTATTTTTAACTGGATTACCTTTTTGCATTGTTCATCTCCAACTGTATCCAAAGATGTCTATATGTAATATATCTTCATATTGACCTTCCTTAACAATGCAAAAAAAACTTTAAGAAAAGGATGCAAGTTGCCCATTTAAAAAGATGTGAAATATCCATTGTTTTATTAGTTTTTCGGGATATTTTCAGAGCCCTCTAAATCATGATGACCACTATGAGATCTGGCTTTTTCAGTTTTTCAAGACATTTTTCAGAGCCCTCAAAATCATGATGATGACTATAAGATTTGGCTCTCAAAATGTGGGAAACAGAGCTTCAGTTGGTTCAGAGACTTACACAGTGAAGTGTTCATTCCAGGTAGGAGTAAGAGTTTTCTTGACCACCTCAGTCTTCCTGGGAGGCTGTCCATCCACGCTGAGCTCCACGTAAGGATCAGGCTTACTGGCAAACCAGCCGCCTCCGACATCCTTCAGTTTGGCTGAGGTGACTGACAAACAGACAGAAGGTAATAAGTGATCTACAACCCCTTATACTATAGTTATATAGCCACAAGTCAGAGGCTTAAAGTCAAGCCCCATAGACATACCCAAGTAGGGATGCACTTTGACTACCAATTATATCATATTTCTTCACATTTTCCCATAAACCTTGTACTATTACTCTCGTGTGACTGCCACAATATATCACAACCATTCATAACAAAAAGTTCATCTCCATTTTAATAGCTCTTGTGCCACATCACTTTGTGCAATTACTATAGCAGGGGGCTAGTCTACTATTACTCATTTACTGTCAAGGTCCAAATTATATTATTTTGGTAAAGGTACACAGGTGCAGGTGAGAAAAGAAACTGCTTGCACAAAATATTTTATACTTGCACAATCAACATAAAGTTTGGGAAAAATGGAATGTACAAATGTAGCTATATTCAAATATGAACTCACACCAACTGAACAGTCGTGAATAGGTGATCATTGTACTAACTTGGCTGTTACACCAGTTAAATATTTCCTTTACTGTATATTACTATAAAACTCCAGAAACACACTACTCACTTGTCACCTGGAGCTGGGAAAAAGATGGGTTCTGCGCATCCGACATCTTCTGAGTCTGCTTACTGGGCCTAATGGAGATTGGTAACAATGGACTTTACACAACTGTGGGATCAATTGTCATGATGACGTACACTGTCTGAATGCTAACGAATTGATTAAAAATTTGCAACAAATTTAGATAAGTGTAACATTGAAAAGGGGCTACACAGTATACCTTGAATATCATAGTTGAGCTAGTACAAGGACTATACATTGGAACTACAAGGATTATGGTACCTTTGCTATGTTGTAGTGGGTTGCCCTTCTGGTTGTGTGGTTGAAGTCAAGTTTGATGATCAGGTTGTGGGAGGCATGACTGCCGGGCCACAGTACAGCAAAACTGCAGAAACATACATGAGGTTACAGTAGAGCATTAACATGAATTCTACGCTCAATAGGTAAAATGAGTGATCCACCTCTTGTGTCTTCTTGATCTTGATCTTGATTGGGTACTGGACAACGCCCCTCAGTTGGGGCAAAGCGTCCAGGGGGAGTGCTGCGCCTTAATGTTCCCTGAGGCGTTGGAGAACTGCCTCCTTGAACTTTGGAGCGTCTGTGATCTCCGTGACCTCGTACGGTAGGGAGTTCCAATCTCTCACGGTTTGTGGGAAGAAGGAATGTTTGTAGCAGTCTTTGTGAAAAGGTAGAGCCTTGTAAGAATTTGGGTTTGAGTGTCGCGATTGGCGCGGTACAGGCTTTAGATGAGTTTCGACCGGTAGGGCTACTTTGTGGTGTCTTGCTTTCTGTAAAATTGTTAATCTATTTGCTGTCCTTCTGTTGCGTAAAGTGTCCCACCCCAAATCAGAGACAAGTTTGGTGACACTATCATAACTATGATATGAATTTGTGACAAATCTGGCCGCTCTTTTTTGAACGGACTCTAACTTAGCAATGTGCTCTTTGTGGTATGGATCCCAGGCAGCGCTGGAATACTCTAAATGCGGTCTAACAAGGGATGTATATGCATTTGTTTTGACTGATTTGGGGCAGTTATAAAGATTGCGTCTCACAAAGCCTAACGTCTTGTTAGCCTTGGAAGCACTGTACTGTATGTGTTGTGACCAAGAGAGCTGGTTGTTGAGTGTGACTCCTAAGTATTTGTGGTTGTTAGTCTCGGCTAGAACATGACTTCCTAATTTGTAGTCGTAGAGTTTAGGTTTACGTTTGTGGGTATAACGCATAACAAAACATTTGTCCGGGTGTAATTTCATCTGCCATGTGTTTTGCCATGTATCTAATGTATTGATGTCCTCTTGTAAGAGGGTGTGATCTCTGTCACTGTTTATCTCCCTGTAAATGACGCAGTCATCCGCAAAGAGACGGATGTTAGAGTTGAGGTTGTCGGTTAAGTCGTTAATGTACACTAAGAACAGTAGTGGTCCGAGCACAGTGCCCTGGGGCACTCCAGAGACTACCTCTGCCCACTCTGAGTGCTCTCCTCCAACTACCACTCTTTGTTTACGATTTTTGAGGAAATTAGAAATCCAGTGGAGAACCTTACCCCTAATACCATAATTTTGGAGTTTTAGGAGTAAGCGATCATGAGGAACTTTGTCAAAAGCTTTTGCGAAGTCGGTTATAATCATATCTGTTTGCGACCTGGTATCTAAAGAATGGGCTAAGTCAGTTGTAGTTAAAATAAGTTGGGTTTCACATGAACGCTTTTTCCTAAACCCATGCTGCTTGTCAGATAATATAGAGTATTTGTCAAAATGATCCATCATCTGTGATTGCACTATGTGCTCCATAACCTTACTACAAACACATGTGAGAGAAACAGGACGGTAATTTGCAGGATCAGTCCTGTCCCCCTTTTTAAAGATGGGAGAGATATTGGCATGTAGCCATGGGGAAGGGATTTGGCCAGTTTCAAGTGATTTCTGACAAATAATAGTCAGAGCAGGGGCTAACTCAGCAGCTGCTAGTTTGAGGATCCTTGTTGGCAGGCCGTCTGGTCCACTTGCTTTGTGTGGATTCAGATCTTTTAGGAGTTTGGTGACTCCGTTTACGTTGATGGAAAAGTCGGGCATAGTGGGGATAGAACTACGGGGGAGGTGGGGCATGTGTTCATCCTCTCGTGTAAAGACAGAGCTGAATTGGTTGTTAAGGATGTTAGCTTTGTTTCTGTTATCTGTTTCTAGCTTTCCTTTCTGCTTAAGACTAGGGATCCCAGTTGTATCCTGTTTTAAGTGTTTGATGTGCGACCAAAACTTCTTGGGGGAATCAGAACATATAGAATTTACATATTTACGGTAGTTTTGTCTGGTAGTCTTTTTTGCTCGTTTGCGAATAGTGCGGAATTTAGTCAAGTTCTCGGTTGTTGGGTTTTTACGGTAAGAGTTGTAGGCTCGCTGTTTTTTCTTATGTATTTTCCTAACCTTGTTGTTAATCCAAGGTGAAAAATTATTATTGTTAATAGTTTTGGATGGGACATATTTGTCCATCACTATCTTGATTTTGTCCACAAATTCATTATAAAGCTCTTCTGTTGTGCAGTTGTCAATGTTCCGTTTGGCTAAATTATTACTGTAATCCTGTAGCTCAGTTCTTATGGCGGTTTCATCAGCTTTTTTCCAAAGTGAAACACGCCTGGGGCTTTGTTTGATTTTCTTAGGTTTAACATTAACAGTAATAACTGGGATGCCATCATGGTCCCCTATACCTGGGATCAGAGAACAAGTTTCAACAAGTGATGAATTATTAGTTAAGAAAAGATCAAGGGTGTTATTGAGACGGGTTGGTTGATCCACAACCTGTTCGAGCCCAAAGTCATGTGTTAACTCTAAAAAATGTTTAGAAAGTGCACTATAGGGAGCGCTTGGGCTCACACTTAAGTTGTTCCAGTCTATACCAGGGAAATTGAGATCCCCCCCTAGCCATACTTGGCCACCTTGTGGTTTGATCTTGTTTAATGAGGCTCTCAGTTTATCTACAAAGTCAATGTCTTTTGCATAAGTATGAGATCTGTAACAAGAACCAATTGTAATCGGTTTGGCTCCTTGGATCTCCAAGGTTGCCCATACCGTTTCACACTCAGTGTCTAGATCTAATCTATGTGTAACTATCAAGTCGTTCTTGTAGGCAAGGAGAACACCCCCTCCCTTTCTCCCCAGTTCTCTGTCTTTCCTTATGACGGTATAGTCTGGGGGGAAAAGTTCACTACTGCCAACTGAGTCATTTAGATGTGTTTCTGAGCCTAGTATAATATCTGGAGAATGCTGGTCTAAGCATGCTGCTAGATCAGCAGTTTTGTTGCGTATACCCTGGAAATTTATAGTGTCGAGTAGCTCATATATTGATGGCAGCAAGTTCATTGCCCTTTGTCACAGAAAATTATATCAAAATATTTAGAGAGCATACACCCTTACTTTCAACAAGAAGCATGGATTCTTTAACATGTTCAAGTTTTACCTCAAAGACAAACAATTACATAGGACTAAGAGCTTTACATCCCTCCTAAAGGACAACATGGGATGCCAACTAATATTGTGCATAGCAGCAAAATTCAGAATCTATATTCTGTTACTGTACCTAGCTGACACATTAGCACTTGACCCCATATGACCTACATAAAGGGTCCTTCTTTGCTACATAACTTAATGCATTGTTACATAACTTAATGCATTCCATCATAACGAATTCCTGCATGAATTCAGATGGTGAGAAAATTTTGAAATAAGCTAGTAAAACCTAAGTACTAAGTACCACCACATCTTCAGGACCTGAACTTGAAATTAAACAGCTAACTTCAAATTTTTCAACAATTTTGTACAACAAATTTCTCATGACACTTACTAAGATATCAAGATTATACAATAGTACATTGTATCTTCATGTTATCTTACACTAATAGGTGCAAAGGTGCACCTACAGTCAAACATAAGGTACACGGCTTCCAATTTTGGGTACACAAAAGTACAACTAATATTTACCTGTTACCTGTTAAAATCTAGACCAAACATACTAGCCAGGTTTTCTTACAAACTGGCTATTTACCACAAAACACCTAAAAAGTCACCTATACCAACCTTTGTACATTTTTCTTATCAAGATTGACTTTAGTAATCAGACAACAGGATTGAAAAGCTGGCCATGTTACTATCGTTACCAATCTCGTGGCTACCACACTAGAAAGTAATCAAGATCATTGCATCTATGTATGATAATTTCATTTTGACATTTGAAAGCAATTTTAGCCAACAAAGGGTAACCATGTTTTGGAGGCACACACACAAACACACACAATAAATCCACAAAACAATGCATCTCTCCCATGGGGATGAAGTAAATTACTTCATCCCCAAGGGAGTTAAGTAAAAATGAAGTGTTTTGGCACCTGTTCTTTGAAAATATAGTTGCAGATCACCAAGTTCAGAAGGAAAAAAAGTGAGCTTCCAAATTGGAAGTGAGTCTGTAGGCTGAAATGATCAATAAATACAGGGCAAAATGTCTGCATCATTGATTCATACTTGTACATGTACTACCTTGCTTGCCATTTCATATATATATCTGCACCTCTTATCGAGTGAAAACGTGTGCATGAATTTTATTTGACTTGTTGCTGATGCTAGCAATATCATGGGCTTTGTCTGGAAAGAGTTTAACAGGGAGTGAATTTGAAAGGCGCTATGTAATTTCAAATTACTGGATAAGTGTCATAAAATGATGTGAATTTAACTTGTTTCTACACGTACAAGAAAATAATTGCACCTTTAGTACTAATACACTCTTTAATACTAGTTAACGCAGTAGCCACTTCCTATATTGAATGCTAGAATTATTAAAATCAACTATCAATTTTAAAATATTTGACTCCTTGTCACATGACTGTGGATTGACTATGTCAATAAAGCCATATAACTACACACTTGCCGGTTTTTGTTGTCGGTAAAATAAAACTTAATGGAAATCAAGCTACATGTTTACACAAAGTCTTTTAGTTTACACAGAAACCTGAAGCTTTACAAATTTTTATTTCCAAAATAAAAACCTACATGCGTACTTGGGACAATTATACTATGGACAATTTGTAGTGGTAGAAAAAACAAAATGCATGTAATATGGGCATTTCATTTAAAGTATGGATCAACACCAAGTTAGATGATTTGGAATCAATCTAGAGCTTAAATATTGATACTTTTATCAATGTCATCTCCTTTGCACTAGGGAATACAGGACTGCGGCCATTACAAATGTATCCCAAATGATGTCATGCGTACCTTGTAAGTCGTTAAGTTTTGTGTAAATATATCACAACAACCATGACAAGCCACATCCTGGTAACTTGAAATATAAGTTATCTCCTTGTCCTTTACTCAATCATTAGTCAATGACTGGATTTATTTCATTATACATCATTAAATCAAATACATATAATTAGCTATCATCGGCATTACGTTTATTAACTTATTCTTAAAACCCATGAAGAGTGATGCATCATACGTGTATAAATTCTCCCACAAGAATCTTATTGACAGAATTGCAAACTTGACTTCCCTCCCTCTGAAAAGAAAGACAGATGATATGACAATTAAACGGCCTTGACAGAAAGTATTGTTCTTCTTATTTGTCATTACGTCAAAAGAGGATACTGCTATATTTTGCTGGCCCTCCTAGCAAACATGAGGTTAAGGGTTAGGTTTTCCGAGTGAGAGTTGTCCTCTACTATGCACCAACCATGCTATATGATTGCTATTCACTAAAATTCAATGACCATGCTTCATGTTGATGTTGTGTCTCTCACACCCTTCTAATAATATTTTTTTATGCTTGAATGAGTTGAAATCCCACGGTTGAATGTGTGGTCTTTGTAGGTATACAACCTATAGTACTAGCAATTTGTGTATTTTATTCTGGTATATCAAAAATATGGGGAGAAACAATGTAATATAAAGTCATTAAAGATTACAGAGGTCTTTGAAATCATGCACATCATCATTAAATGTTATTGTCTGTGATTATCACACGTTTATGACATAAGATCCATAGTCAGTAAAAAAGTGACAAATTATGTCTGTTTTTTAACTTTTGATGCAACCTTTCCTTGACATTACTCAGAAACATGCAATGATGGCTATGGTGCAATCATTGACCGACCAGATCATTTCATCAACAGAGTAAAGGTCTTCAGAAGATTTCATTCATGTAAGCAAGTTTATGCAGATAATGTACAACAGACTTTGCACAAAACACAATTGGTTACACATTATGTATCAAGTTATTTGTCACATCTGAAGCTTGTATTTAACTGTTTACTTGTCCACATAACAGTTTATTTGCAAAAATTATGCATCAAAATTATTACACTTAATTCTTATATGGGCAGTCTTTCTGTCAACACCATGTGCAGTGTGTCAGAGGTGCTGAGACTTATCACGTTACAACTCCCCAAACATGGTCCTCCACAAACCCAAGTTTTCACACTTCACAAGTGAACTGACCCTACATTCTTACTGATCCAAGTGTTAACAACACCATATTAAGCAACACAATGTTGAAATGTGATTTTCTATGCTTCAGGGTGATAATCTTTACATTAGAAACATTCCACAACAGCAGCGTGGCACCAGGGAAGTTTGTTGCTACCATGGTGGATGTCTCGCGGCATAAATTTTGGTTGAAACACGAAGGAACGCACCAGTCACTTCTACGCCACAAAACATGAAGTTTGGAGCTTGTGTCATCCGCGTTAGGGCATCAGTCAAGTGCTTTATACTACTATACAACATCTCTCTCTGTTTATACTACCAGGTGTGTCTTCTACAGTGTTAGATCTGGCTCGCCGTGTCTTTTGTCCCTGGTTCTGCTACCAAAAGGAGCATCGGGGACTGGCTACGCCTGGACGTCGGCCATTTTGGAAAGAATGGTCAGACGTCTGAACAAAAAAAATAGGCCGAATCGGACACCTACGGAATCATAATCTACAAAAGCGTAACCATATATACATTTAGAAGCTTACCTCTGTTGATTATGGTGCTCTGTTAATCCCCTGGCGTCGTGAAAGGGGTATAATCCTGTGAGAAAGTAATGGTCCTCTTTGCTCAGACGACGTTTATTTCCGCCATACCATCGGGGCCCGGCCTGGTCACGTGAGAGTTGGTCATGACGTCACGTCAGACGGTAGCTTGGCACCAGGTACGATATTTCAGCCGCGGATTCCGCCAAGTTCATGGGCAAAACTCATCAAAAAGGGACGTAGATAATAAAATGGAATCAAAAGAATCATTTATTATTGCTCATAAAGGTTTAACAAACTCGAAAAGCTTTGTTTTTGACAGAAACTTGCAGACGACATGGCCGCTATGAATCATGGGATCAGTCATACCGATATGAAGTTATTTCTTGCTAATAAGGCATCGATGTCGATATGAATACCATAAATCAAATGAATCTAAGTGGTTTGTATCTACACTCAATATTGCACATGTGAATAAAGAGTGTTTCTAGCGATTAGAATTGTGCAATCTTTAGCCAATGGTAGCGTCTGTAACATATCAAACAGCTTATCAGATGGAACTGAGGTAGTCACTGATTGGCTAATTTTATCTCCATCATGGCGGAAGGAAAAGTGGAACACGTTGTGGTGGATTCGGGTGCTTTTATAAGAAATGCGCCCATTCGGGTAAGTCTTATCATACAACAATGGGAAGTAAGATGGATGAGATCATTCTCTAGATCATACCGTTGCTGAATTATGCCTGAATACACCAGTGGTGGGTAAAAACTCGGATGAAACTCCAGCGCCTGTTCTGCAGCATGTATGCACGTGTCCGACACGAGTTCCAAACGCGACTACAAAATTATTTTTGAGCAAGACCATTTGGTAGCTACATTGTAGCTAGGCGTTAGTCGTTTGAAAATTATGGCACTTCATGGTTATGGCAAAATGTAGAAGTTTATTTTCAGAAGCCAGTCGTTAAAGCCCCTTCCTCACAGTCTAGGAGTAGGATACATGCAAAAATCATAACGTGCAAAAATTTATCTGTTGTGCATGACCATATTACAGGCACGTCTTACATCCCTCTCAGCATCTACATCTACATCTACGTAGTACTGGGCAATGCCCCTCGCGGGACTTTGTGCCCAGGGGAGTGAGGATGCCCTAGCAAACCGGTGGTGGTGAAACAAAATAGTGAAGTGAAGAACGAATTCTTTCAACAAACAAAAATAACGGTGCTGTGCTGTACAAAATATCTTGCTAGGGCATGACTGGGTCTTACAGCTGGGCAGAGCTAGGGTAGCCATTATAATGCTTGGCAACCCCGGCTTTGAAATGTTCTACGGAAGTGGCATTTCTAATGTTTTTGTTGTTGTTGGTACTTCTATGTACAGCTGTCTGGAAATCTGTATCATGATAGTTACCACCACATTACTCAGGCAACATTGAGGAAGAGGAACATTATCCAAGTAAAGCAGAGTAGAGCACTAGAGTTATCTCCAAGTAGACGTAGGGTTCAGTTCAGAGAATCTATTTTTTTTCCTTTCTATAAAAAGACTAGCCTAGTATCCAGCCATATTATAGCTCCCGAGTCTCTTCTGTCCTCTACGCAATACAGAGAGGACAGACGAGACTCGGGAGCTACTACATGTAGTATATTACGGCTGGAGGACAGAAGAGACTCAGGAGCTGTATTACGGCTGGATACCAGGCTTTAGTATAAAAAGATAGGGTTCAGCTCAGCTGTTTCCCAGTGCTCTGCATTTTTACCTATTCCCTGTTGGCTGAAGGCGGAGAGAGCCGTTCTGTGATGAACAGATTACGAGACTGAGTCGGGGGTTACCCCCTCCTAGTGATGTCTCCATGAGGCATTTGGACTGAGAACTGGCTTGACTCTTCCATGGGAAGTTGTCGGGGACCCCTGCTAAGCTATTGGGGACCCCTGCTAAGCTCTAGATGCTGAAAAAAAAGCTTTCGGCGAGAGGTTGTCGGCTCGCAGATATCGGGATAAACTGTGTCTAGATCGTGCCTAAATCTCACTGTACTGTGTGTGGGGCAAAGTTCTGGTAAAAAAAAGTGGCTTTATTTATGTCAGACTAAAATAGCTAGGAATTCCCTTGATATGTTTCCTTGTACTAAGTCTGCAATGGTTACAACTTACAGGGTTAGACAGCAGGGAGAAGTTTAAAATTTGGGAATATTTTGTAAAATCAATTGTGTTTTTACAGGACATTGCAGAGAATGTGTACAGTCTACAAGGGGTGGTCTCTGAGATCAGAGACAAGGAGACCAGACAAAGACTGGAGGTGCTGCCGTACCAGATAGCCTTTAAGGAGCCAAGTGTGGAGAATGTAAGACAAGGTTGGTGAAGAAAACTTTAAAAGAGGCAGAAGAATGTTAAACATTTGTTACTGAGTTTTGGGCCAATCTTCCTGTGATGAACAGATGACGAGACTGACAAGTTGGGGTTCCTCCCTTCTAGTGATGTTTCCATGAGGCATTTGGACTGAGAACTGGCCAGAGTTTCCCATTAGAACTGTAATGTTGCTTGCTTGTAACACTGGATCTCTTAGTACTGTGTGGTGAATATTTCAATCTAATTTAAAAGCATAAACGTCATGAACGCACCAGTACTTGTGACCTACTCATTAAAATTACCTGCATTATTTAGGAGCCACATCTTTCATCAGACGTCCGAGCAATGTTTGATAGACGCAATATCTAACAAATTGTCTAGGCTAACATTCACTCCTTGTGTGTCCTACAAGTGACTGAGTTCTCTAAGAAAACTGGAGACTACCCAAGTCTGTCAGCTGTGGACATTAAGGTGCTGGCCTTGACCCTGCAGCTGGAGAAACAACATGTGGGCACAGAACACATCAAGACTGAGCCGGAGAAAAAGGTATGTTGGGAGTTTTGACTATGGTCCACATTGTTCTTATAATAGATTCATGACCAGAATGCAATATTTCTGCTTGGACAGAAACCTCTTCTCTGTTCTCAGTGAAGAAGAAAAATGAATGCTCTATGATAACAGTGCTGCAAAACTTTTGAAAAAAAATGAAGTTAAAGCCATTAAAACTCAACCACAAAATGGCTGACAGTATTTTGTTGATACTACATTGTATTATGAAAACTGTAAGATCCTTAATATGTATATGTCTGCTGTTCTATGATGAAGTCAATCAACAAAACTGAGGAGTTTGGGGCCATCCATCCCCCTCCATTGTGATGTCTACTTGAGGCATTTGGACTGAGAACAGCTTTAAACTTTTGACTTGATCCTCATTCTATGTAGATTAAGAAACTGGACTAAAGTAGCAGTACTCAATATTTATAAGTAAACAAAACCAGTGGAGTTTTGCTCTTTTGTTTATCTCTGACTATTGTCTCCCCCACAGCCGACCTACTTTGCGACCCAGAAGCCCCTGGAGAGGGTTACAGACCTGCCAGGTTGGGTTGTCACAACTAAACAGGTATAGTAGGACTTGAGTCTCTTTTGTAGGACTGGAACATGGAGTAAAATCTGCCTTTTGCATGTCAACCACTCGGAATAAAGCTTTCCGTGTTGGTACAATGAAAGACAAAATGTTTTTTTGTCTTGGATCAATAGGTTTGATACCCAGTGGTCTGTAATATCTTATTTGTAAAAGTTTTGATTTAACATGGTTTATTTTCATTATGTTGTTCTATGATGAAGTCTATCAACAAGACTGAGGAGTTTGGGGCCGTCCCCCTCCCATTTGATGTCTACTTGAGGCATTTGGACTGAGAACAACCTTGAACTTTCTACTGTAATCACATTTTCATATTTTTGAGTCTGTTTTTTGTAATGATGTTTTTTTCCATAAAGCCACAAGGCACTTATGAAATGGGAAATAGGGAAATGGGAAAAGTAGCTTTTCTACAGACACCTTTTATAATACAGTACTTAATTCTGGACCCAAACAGGACAAAGATGCAAAGAACAGCACCCCCCTCATCTCAGAAGGTCAAGTTGAAGATGAAGTCGTTGGTAAGGACACGGACAAGCTAAACATTCTACAGGATGGTGGCCAGACTGCCACTGATGAGAAACAAGATGTGGAAATCACATCCAACAAGTCAGAAGTGTTAGATTGCTTGTCTGAGGGTACTGCTGATAATGTCTCTGAAGTGGAGGGACAGCTGCAAAAATTAGAGTTGACAATAGAAGGAAACAGAGTGGAGGAAGAGGACATAGGGGAGGAGGAGGAGGAGGAGGATGAAGAAGAAGAAGATGATGATGATGATGATGAGGGATGGATCACCCCCAGTAACATCCACAAGCTGAAGAGGAACGCGACCTTGGGCTCCATGGAAACCAGGGAGGTGAAGGTCGGATGTATCACCACCGACTTTGCCATGCAGGTATGTCAAGGTCAAAATAGTACCATCTTTGATCTTGTCCAACCAGGCCAAATATCAGTAAGAAGATTCCGGATAGTGAAGAAAAGAAGGCTTCAATATGGTGTCATTTCTTAGAACACTGACACATCCCTTCAGCCAATGAGAGTTCTTTATTTACTGTAATTTTATCCAGATAGTGTCTTGATAAACTGTCACTTAAGGTGGACTCTCACTGCACAAGGGGCACTGGAGAGGCACTGCTTCACTGTTTTGTTAATTTTTGATAATTCAGTTATTGCATAGTACGTAAAAATATGACTTAGAAGACAGAAAAATACACAAAATGGAAGATTGAGTAATCTAACAACCCCGCAGTGCCGCACCAGTGCCCCAATTGCAGTGAGAATACCACCTTGAATATGAACATGTTTCACAAGACCATTTTATTCCTGTTCCCCAGAACGTGTTGATCCAGATGGGCCTGCATGTCATCTCTGTGGAGGGCTTCCTCATCAGGAGAGCCAAGAGCTACGTACTGCGCTGTCACGCCTGCTACAAGTGAGTCTCTCTTCCCCTCATAGAATCTTGTCTCTTCCAAACTCCATCCAATGTGTTTAAACAAGAACAGGTTGAATTAAAGACGAGAAAATAGTGAAATTTCTTGTTACATTCTTGAGCCCCCCTCCCTCTTCTTCTCTGCTGTTCTGTGATGAGGTCTATCAAAAAGACTGAGGAGTTTGGGGCCATCCATCCCCCTCCATTGTGATGTCTACTTGAGGCATTTGGACTGAGAACAGCCTTGTACTTTCAACCATCAACATTGCACTTTCAATCATTCAACCACATGTCATGTCACGGCACCTTAATTCTCTGTATCTTTATAATAAAAGTTTTTTCCATGTTGTTTGCAGGGTGACAAGTGAGATGATGAGAGAGTTTTGTCCCAACTGTGGCAACAGGACCCTGACTAAACTCACCTGCAGCGTGGACAGTGACGGGACCATCAGATATCACTTCTCACGCAGACGACCACTTAACACTCGTGGTCTCATCGTAAGTCCATTTTCAGTTTAATTTGTCTAACCTTCTATTTAGAATGATAATCCAGAACTGGAAGTTCAACATGGAGAAATAGTGTAAGTGAAGATTGTGCCCTAGTACATGTAGTTTTAGAAAGTATGCAGTTTTCATATTGAATATTAATCTTCTGTCTTTCGTGTAATGACCAGTGGTGTGCTAGACTGGTTCAAGATTACTGTAAATGCAGAAATGTTTGCGGTGGTTTTATGTTAGCAATTTTTTGTGGTGGCCGCTTCACCGCGAACTTAAAACCACTGCGAACATTTATCCATTACAGTATGTGACTACAGTCTAACCGCAAATTTAAAACCACCGCGAACACTCCATTTTCTCGCTACCGCGAAAGTTAATCCTGTGAACTTAAATGCAGTAACAGTACTTCCACTCAAATTTTTACACATACATGTACTTGTCTTCACCCCCCAGCACCCCTTGCCGGCCCCCCAGGGAGGGAAACACGCCCACAACCCCCGTCTGCACGAAGACCAGAGAGCACCCCAGCAGCGCGTGGCTCGGAAGGCGAGAGGGAAGACTGACGTGTGGACCGAGGACTACTTTGTTCACTCCTCGCCATTCGCCACGAGGGACGTGATGAGTCGGTCGGCGCACCTCGGTATACGGGAGGGTCCCGGGTACACAAACTTCCGCAGTCGACAGAACCCCAACGAAGTTAAGAGACATAAGAAGAGGAACAGGAAAAAGTAGTTAAAGCACTAAAACTACTGTAAATACACATCACACATAATTAATTATGCTTCTAACTTCTGACTTGGAAGTTAGTGAAAACCAGAAATAGAATAAGTGCATGCAGACGTTCTGCCTAAGACAATTGTAGAGACTTATGCAGAATAAAAAAAAAGTACAATGAAAATGTCTTGTGGAAGTTTCTTTTGTCCCAACTATTGCAGTGTGTGTGTGTGTGTCACTGTGTGTGTGTGTGTTGTGTGCGCACACATTGGAGAGTGTGCATGTGTGGTACTTTGTACCTAGTGGAACATAGGGCACAAAGTTGCTTGTATCTTGTTCTGTATGTGTGTTCACATGAACATAAACAAAACAAGCTTCCAGGGGAGGGATCTGCTCTGTGGGAACTGGTGCAGCTGGGTGCATAGTCATGAGTTTGAGAATAGGTCCAGCTGCTGGCCTTACCTTTGGACAACACCCAAACTTTACAGCCATTGGAGGTCTTAACAAACCTTAGGCCTAGTTGACTCTGACAAACTGTAACAAGTCTTCCTGCTCCCTTCTAACCATGAGCCGTGTTGCTCTTACATCCCTCATCCTTGGGCTTCTCATTGGTAGGTCTTATATAACGTCTATATGGTCATCATGTACCAGTTAAAAGGAAAATATGCATTTCTTCGTACTATTAACCGTTAACACCTTATACATGTAGACAGTTCTGTGAACCAGCGAGAATTGGTAATGATTATGATACTTTTAAAATTCTATTTAGGGGGAAAGCGTATGTTTTAATTTTTATGTTTTTTTTTAATGTGATCTGTTATACTTTTACATTGCATGTTATATTTTCTATTCTGCTCTGTTAATGTATTCAAAAACACTTGAAAAAAACGGACCTGAGTTTTAGTTGGCAATGTAAATGAATGAACGGTATGCCCATTAAAAATCCGAATGTTTGAAATGTTTTTTTCTTTTTTTTCTTAAAGATGGCAATCAATTAAAAGAGGAAGGCGCCACGTTTAAAGTAAACAACTTTGTTCCCTGACTAGTATGACCATGGAAAAAGCTGTTATAGCTGATGATCATACCCAGTCTCCATCTGGCACTTTTAGTGGCTAACACATAGAAAGTGAAGCTCATAATCTATATCAACAGCGCCACAGGTTACGTAATTGACAAGTAACCTGTTTGTATAGAGGAAACTTGAAAACTGAACTGAAAGAAACCTGTAACTGCTCCGTACTTTATTTCTGGCTGTACAGTCCCGATGGCACTGGGGAGGCCCAGAGACTGGGTTCCTGGTGCGAACCAGGACTCCGGGATAGGTGGGTGGTTTGCTCTTTGTTTTGATTATATGTGGGGTTGTGCTTGTGTAGCGGTAGAGTAATTACATGTACATCAAAAACAATCAGGGATAGCATACTCCGCCGCCTAGAACTGACAGAAATATACATATAAACGCAACACTACCAAAAAACATACGTGCACAGAATAGAAACAGCACTAAATCAGTAAGTATATTAAAAGGCGTTTGTGTCTCCAGTGTCCGGGTCCAGACCCTGTACGTTGGACACGTTGTGTATGCTGATGTGGTGTCCCTATGGGTTCATGACGGACGCCAATGGTTGTGTGGTCTGTCAGTGTCAACTCAACCCTGATACAGGTAAGAGCACATCCCCCAGCATTTAACAGGTGCGATTTGTTTTTCCCGTACATCTGCGACGGCGAACGTCTGTGTGCATTACATACCTATCTCTACAAGAGAGGACCTAGGTACACACAGAACGCGCTGGGAAAACGCACGGTAAACAAGCTAAAGTTAACATCTGCTTGGATGGTAGGTAGGAATTACTCCGTTATTGACAGAAAGATTCGTCGATCATGCCAAATTATTGATAGTTAAGTGTTGCCGACTGCATTTTTCTTTGTCGATTCAGTCTGTGAAGGTAGTGGTGAGTGTGCTGTCACGCGTACTAAAGCTTAAGTCCTGATATCAATCCGATGAGTGCAAAATTTGCGTTGATTGATGCAGAAAGCATTTGAAAGTTACAGTGGGAAAAGTTTACTGATGCGATGCCTTTGAGAATGTATGAGAATGACAGTTTACGTAATGCATTTCTTTTTTTTCCTCTCTAGATTTTACTGGCCTTTGGAAGGAAGGTGAGCAAATCACTTTGTACGAAGAAAAAAGAATTGATATTTTTTTAAAAGTCCTATAGCCTTCTTTGGGTCTTCTTTGTGGTTATCGACCAAGGAGATTAAAAATCCTTGTTATCGACGTATGTTGTCTCGGATTTTCATTTTCTTTTTTCCGCCACATTCCAGGGTGAAGACGACGCAGATCTCTGGTCCGTGCTGTTGACAATATCTGGAAGCAAACGAACAGTCTCGAAAAGACAGAGAAACCGAGTCGTAATAAACATAAAAGATTAACGCTACAGTAAAAGTTTCCAAATTTGTTTTCCACGTCATGTGTGTGTGTGTGTGTGTGTGAAACAAAGTCTGCTTGTACTTAACAAAAGGGTAGTAACTGAAGTATACCTATACTATTATGCATTCATGACTCATTTGAACGAATAAAGGCCAATTACGAAAAAAAACTTCTTGTTGCAATTGTAGCAGACGATCATGCATAGTCTCCAACTGGTACCTTTCTTGAAGTGATCATAGTCGAGAAGGTCAAGTTCATAACTTATATCAACAGGGCCACATAAACAGCAAGTACAAGGAACCTGTCTTTATAGAGGAAACTTGACAACAAGAGAAGACTGAATGTCAGGTGAAAATCAGCGCCGATGTCAGCAATAAGATTTAAAGTCAAAGGACAACAATAGTTGTGCAGCGCTATGTTTTACTGGTACAGAAGCGTCGCCTTGCGGACAAAATTATCATTACCATGGTTCAAGGTGGAAGGATATTGATTTCTTGTCTATGATTGGTCAATTTGATAATGTCTTGAGTGTTCTTATTGGGAGAGTTACTACTCACATCGACCAATGATAGTGTATCGATTTTATACTTACGGTACACTTTACTCTGTCTATCATATTTACCTGGCTGCCATTGGTTAGTTTCGCCCAATCATGTTAACGATAGACTACGCGTTAGCCAATCAACTTCAAGTTTTATCCTCCCTACGTCGACGAAAGATCTGCATTTTGCTTTTCAATCACCAGGGGTCGCTGTGAGACCGTGAGTAAATTCTACTGAAACAGTGGAAATGTCCTGCCGTACTAATTTTGGCCGCTAGACCATGTTCCGACGTCACCAAGTTCCACAGAACGCCATAAAGAGAATTCCTAGGTAAACTTTGGTCTTATCGTTCAACATTGAATGTAGATAACGTTACATGTAGTTGATTTTGGAAACGTTACTAATGTTTTGTAAGGATGAAATGACGTTGGTTTATTTTTGGGCTATTCAAGTTGTTTTGACAGCTGCTAACGACTTGGAGCAACTTGGTGGATACTTAAATGTTGAGTCACTCACACAATTCATGTGTCGACTCGATTTCTCTATCACAAATGGTGCTCCTGTTATCGGTAGCTTCTTGTTTCATCATTACATTGCTTGGACAAGAGGCCACCAGCATGGAGCATTGAAATTTTATGATACTGTGAGAAGCAGAGAAGAGTTCGAACACCCGTCATCGTCGCGACGCCTGCCCCCCTCCCCCTAAAAAAATTTTTTTCATGTTATCTCCAAAGTCCAAGTGCTAGAGTTTGAGGGAAAACTGACTCATGGTTACAATGTTAAAATAAGGTAAATGATGGTATAATTTTTTTTCACTGCTTGATGCTCTAATGCTTCTGTTTACATTCATTGATTGAGTGTCACAACGAGTATCATGTTAACGTTAAGATATTATAGAAGAACCGAAAATTGTGCATCTGAAGGCCAGAAATTTAGTGGAACATCTATGTCGTTCCCTTATCAAACTCTATATGTATTTCCTAACTCAGTTTTCCTCAGAAACATGTTTTAAAAATATCCATCTGTTTCTCACTTCAAAGTTGAAATAAAGTACATTTTCCATATCTGACACAGTGAGTAAGTGAGTGAGAACCAACCAGTCCAGCAGCCCAACATTGAGATGGACCAGTCTCGGATCTTCGGGACACCGCTGTCCCCCATCTTCAACATGCGCCACTCATGGGGCATGTCTGCTGAGCTGCTAGAGGACACGCTCTACATACTCGCAGCAGAAAACGAGAGAGCCATGAAGAGCGCAGACCAGGCTATTGGCTGGTTCAAGCATGGGAAAGCTGCAGGTATCTCAGGACAGACCGGTTTGATGTGCTGGGTCTCAGATTCAAATAGATTTGTTGATTTGAATAGAATACTAAAGTACTGTTGAACCGAAATGACAACATGAAAATCATGTCTGATGGGAAAGGCAGTCTAACTTATAATTAAGTCCAAGACAATAAGAGTCTGAAAGAACACTGATAATTAACATATCATATACACTACCATTGAATTTGTGGCACTGACAGCCACTGTATAAGAAAGGGAAAAAAGCAAACTAAATTTTATAGCTGGTATCTACTTGTGTCTGTTTTTGTCCTGTTTCTGTCCTGTTGCAGAGATGCTGTTTCTGGTGTGTGAGGAGTTTAAGCTGCCCCCTGAGGTACGTTACCTGGCTGTGGAGACCTTAGATAGGTAAGATACACCTTAAAGGCATCTCAGATCATCCTTGAAGACTTTTGCCATATTTGGTGAAAATTGAACATTGTCTTCATCATTGAGGTGTTACCAAGCATTCTGTCATTGGTTGATTTGTTACATGACGGATAGGACTGAGGGATTATTATCTGATTAATTCTATTTCTGTTTTGTTTGCATAACATATTTCCTAGGTTGATACAGGGAATCCCATTGGTGTGACCTTTGACGCTATTGAATTTGAGGTAAGCCCCCTGTCTCCCACTCCCTGAACTGCAGGTTCCTGATGCGCCATGTTCAGCACCTGTACGCCTCAGTCAAGGGCAAAGGTCAGGGGTCAGCGGCTGAGTGGTCCCGTGTGGAAGGTCAGCTGCAGAAACAGATGATGCTGTGGGTCCTGGTGTGTGTGGTGGTGGCCAGTAAAGTGGCCTCACACTACAAGGTGCTCACTTTTCTTAGACACAACATTACAAAAAAAAAATAGAAAATTCACAGGTCTTAGTAACAACCGTGCAGATGTTGACACAGTGACAGCACCAAATCCGTAGGTGTTTTTGGCACCTTTAGACAGATCAGCCATGAGGCTCGGTGGGCGTCACTCCACCGTCATGGTGGCAGGGGCATGGCGAGTATCCAACTCAGGACATTCTGATTCCAACGCTCTAGCCGTTGCACCACATAGACACCCCCTGAAACATTAACACAAAAAACAAAATTTTACAGGTTGCCAGGGGGCCTAAAACGGCACTAATTCTTCCAAGTCCCAAAGTGTATTGCCCACTCAAAAATAAAGAAGGTACGTCTGGCACAGAAGATATAATAACTGGAAATTCTACTTCAGTACCACGGACAGGCATAGGAATATCAAAAGTTGACCAGATGTGTAGCTTTTGTGTTTGTAAGGCCAACCCATGTACCAAATCTACCACAATTCATCCCATCTCATAGTGATGCAGTCAAAAACTGCATTAGCATAGGAATTTCTTTCTGTCTCTCTCTCTCTCCCTCTCTGTCTATCTGTCTATCTGTCTGTCTGTCCCCCTCTCTCTCTGTCTCTGTCTCTCTCTCTCTCTCACATACACACACACACTCACATGACATGCACCAATACCTCAGTCAATCCATCATTATTTAATTTTTCTGCTGCTTCAGATTGTGACTCCTGGTAAAGCCTGTCGGTTTCTGGTCGATGCTGGTCACAACTTCACAAGGTCAGAGGTCATCAAATCAGAGATGAAGGTTCTGAAGACCTTGAACTTTAACCTCAGTGTCCCCTCACCCCTGACCTACCTGGAGACTTTGTTGGAGATTCTGGGTGAGTCTATGTTTGCTTAATTGAATTGAGTGGTCGAAAGTCGCACAACTTTTTCACCATGCAATTTTGGTTAGCATAGTTGGTAACATTTGAAAGCTAATGATCCTTTGATCAAGAAACAGGATTTCTAATGACCAGGGATATCTCCAGCTTAAAATTTCACAGCTTCTGCCCCTCTCATTGTTTGGTAGCCAATGTTACTGATTTTTCTTGTAAAATCTGTCATTCTGTGTTTTCATAAGTTGGAATGAACTGAAGTTCAGATTTTGAGGAATAATGGGGTGAAATTTTTGTCTATCACAAAAAGCAAGTTTCCATCCCAGGACGGAGGAATGGGACAGCCCTGCTATCGACTAGACCTCTAAGATGACTAAGATAGGGCCTTCCTTGTTGAAATTGAGATAATAACTTTTTCCCCCACAGGTCACAATGACTCGTCAGTGGAGGTGAAAGTGCTTCATGCCACCAGCCTGAAGGTGTTAGACCTCACCTACATGCAGAGGCACCTGGTGTACAACAAACTGTACATGATGGCTACTCGCTCCAACACACCTGCCTCACCGGACAGGTACTAACTCACACTCAACAATCATACTTGTTACTAGGGGTGGGTACCGGTACAGATAATTCAGGTACTGGTACGGCCCAGAGCATCTGAGGTCCAGGTCCGGACCTGAACCTAATTGTTTGTAAATGGGCAGTACTCAAAACAATGGTCCGCTTTGCTACAAAGAAATCTGTTTGGTGGAGTAACCTATGTTCAGGTAAACAACGCTAACTGTTTGACTGTAGAAACTTGATCAACTCTCCTCTACTTCGCTCTTGCTATTTTCTTTCACCAATAAGCCTCAAAACATGTGTGTGCCTGTTGCCAAAGTGCCGGTGTTATCTGTTTATTTTCCAATCGGTCTAACATCCGGTCTACTGAATTTTTTCAGGTCCATTTTTTCTGGACCGGTCCAACAAGAAAAATACATGATAATACAGTCAAACCTGCCCAAGACGACCACCCGGGGGACCGGGCAAAAGCGGTCGATTTGGACAGGTGGTCGCTGAGAAGAGTATTGACTCAAAACATGGCCGATGCAAAGTATAAATGGTTTCCGTTGTGTTTAATGGCAAATAGCAAGCACACTGCACGCACGCAAAGAAGCGAGGTCTTTAATGTCAAATACAACACGCACACTGTAAACTGTAAATTTAACCCCAAAATCCGACGCAAACCGGCCGATTTCGGCACAAAATTGCGCTAGTTATCATCAAAGATCGATGAAAACCTCAATTTTGAAAATGATGCGGTCGTTATGGGTCCCAAGTTGGGCCGGTCGCGGTCGCGTTGGCCAGGTGGTCGTTGAGAAAAGGTCGCTTAATGCTTACGTCAATGGGAAAATAAATCGGGACCGAGAAAAAGCAGTCGAAATGACCAGGTGGTCGCTGAGAAGAGGTGGTCGCTCGGGCAGGTTTGACTGTAGATAGGCATTCACCTCAGTGTTAATATGTGTCAATTACACTTGTCAGGCATTGTTCTCAGTTTGACATCTGTCAATCCCATGGCTTTCCCAGGGAGAAGTTTGTGACTGTGGAGTGTGACCTGATGCTGTTGGCTGTGGCTGTCATCGGTGCTACCTCCTACATTCTGGACATGACAACAAGTGACAAGGTGGGCCTGTGTGTATGTTACACCATTCAATCACAATGTAACAGATGACTTACCACTGAAGATTGGACATGAGAGTGTGAAAAATACACAAGTTTGGTTTGTTTTGCCGTTCATGAAGTTCGGGCATTCCAGAGAAGACTAATGTACAGTAGAAGCCGTTTAATTGCACACCACATTTGCCAACATATTTCTTGCAAATACCCGGGTGGTGCATCAAAGCAATTTATCCAGCTGCACAGAAGTTTGCGGTAAACTGTTGTGCAATTAACTGCCTTCTACTGTAGTACAAATTTACTTTAATTGACTTGACTTGACCCCCCCCATAAATTTTCAAAACATTCTGTAACATGTTATATCATGCCGATTTGAAGACTCCTACGTATCATGTATCCAGTAGTAACATGACATTAGATACGTTTGATTGAAGTTACGATTGAAGTGATACGAAATTTAAGCAATGATGAGAAATGTATCAATAAACCCCCCCAAAACTGACACCTAAATACCTTCTAATCTTAACATAACTGTTCATCTCCAGGTGATAGACCAGTTGGGCTGTATCACCCGGATACCAGGAGAGGACATTGTGGACTTTGCAACCATCCTGGTGGAGTGTCTCATCCCCAGTGACCTCCGCATTATCCAGTAATTAAGGTTCCGGGTCGGAGTTCAATTCTGACCGGAGTTGGCGGAAGGGTGGTGTAATAGGCCGGAAGTGCGCTGTTGTCTCCCTAACTTTTGCTCCCTATGGCTTGGTGATCGTTATAGCTGAGCATAGATTTGTCGTATTTCCTGAAAAGCCTGTGGGTTGTTTTTGTGCGAGGAGTAGTTGGTCGGCCAGCGAAACCATTTTTGTATTAGTCCGCTGCAACGGTGATGCGGTTTTTTCGCCTGATGACCCAAATAGCATCGTTTTTCACGCGATTTCGAAGAAATGACGTCATCGGAGATTGCAAAAAAGTTATCACATGGAATTTTTTTATTTTCATTTTACACAAACATGAAGAATTTAGCTTCTCTACCACGTAGGCCGCTATCCTGGGAAAATTCGTTTTTCCCAAGCAGCTTCAATCAAGAAAGTGTTAAAAAATTATAGTTTTCGGGTCCAAAATTAAAATTTTACTACATATTCTACCCAAAATAAAGAGACAACAGACGATACCAATAGGTTTGTCGGAAAGAGGCAGTAAACGGCTTTCCACCATATTGATTAAGTTTCGCGTCCTATGTTTACTAGCGGAACTGTAGCCCTTCGGCCTAAGGCTGTCCGCCAACCTCCGAAATCGTAAAAGAAACTCCGGTCCGAGACCATAACACCACCTACTGGTGATGGGCAAAACTGCAGTGCAAACCTATGCCTCTTAAAACTTTGGGCTTTTTCTAGATGTCCTACTGAAAGATACAGAGGGAGCTTTGTCTGTGGTATCAGGAAATTTTGCTTTTGGACAATTTCCAACAGTAGATACATTGACCACCACCGTTTCAGTACCAAGGATAGTGTTTTCTTGTTCAGATTTGATGACAAGATAAACAAACTGCTGAAATATTACTAGTATCTCAAAGCAGATGCTTGCGCAGAAGATTGCAAGGTTTTCAGACTCATGCCTACTCACCACAACATTTACAAAGAGGTGTACATAGCTGTCAGAGAATCCAGGCAATCTTTTACCCCAACATCTGCTTGGAGATTATTTGATATAGCAGGAATGGTTTGCTGTTGAACATTGAGCCTTTTATCTGTATTCTAAATGTTCCAGTTAAGTTATGAGGTGACAAAAAGTTAATAAAACAGCCATTTTTGTCAGACTGTTTAGGCAAAGTTGGGTATATATGGTACAAGACATATGATACATATGATATACGATTTATGATTAAATATAGTAATATGATAGTCAACAGTAAATCTATAGGAGCAGATGAAAAAATTCTTTGTTACTTTGTCATTTATGTTTTCATATTGTAGGTACGAATTGCCTTCATTTAAAACAATAAACGTGTACATATCCTTTGACTCCTTTTTTGTTGACGAAGACTTGAAAATTAATTCAGTGATCTAGTGGTTTTCATTTTTCATACCTTAAACATGCTAGTACTTTCAAGTTTGCCACTGTGCCCTGGAATATTGTTTGTTCAGTTCACAAAGTCAAGGTCAAACATAATGTATGAAGCTTGTTTCTGTCCAAGATTTTGTAGGTATTTTCCACCATCTGTAGCAATAATACATCTGTCACATCGCCAAACTGCCACTGGGAATCTTTTAATTGAAACGTGACTGAAAGCCGTGTAAAAACGAACTGAAAACCTGGCATCTACTTCGAGCTGAGGTACAGTGTGGGCGTGACGAGGGCGTGACCTGTCAATCACCTACTCGTGGCGCCAAAATAGGCGGTGCATAAGTAGAATCTCCCGACGTGCACCGCGGTTTGACTCATACTGGGCATGCGTAATCGAGATTTCGTGACGTCACGTCGTCCCGCATGTGGCTGATGCAAGAGTGGTTCTAGTTCTCAGTTGTCGCATTCACGTTCGTGTGTGTCGCTTAAAAAGTGTTTTCAGAAACACCGATATCATTTACAAGTTTAAGGAGATCACAGGGAAGGACAAGGATTAGAAAAATGGCAGAGGAAGACGCGGTAAGTCGTGTGGTTGAGTGTTGAATCCGTGCGTGTTGGGTGAAAAGGCACAACATGGCGGAAACGTGTGTGTGGCCATGGGATATTTCGTCATGTGCAGCTGTGAGGATGTAGTTGTCTTTACAAGTGTTCTGTAGTCACTAACGTTGATCCAGTATAACTGTGTCTTCCTATTGTTTATCTAGATGATCACTGGCTGTAGCCACAATACCTACAGATTTTAACAGGCGCCTGAAAAAACATAATTTCAACGTATATCACTATATGCCCGTCTTTTTAAGTTGTACCTTCTTATCCCTCTATAAAATTTTGTTTCCTGGCGATTTTCTTAGCATAGATAAAGACCTTGTTATCTTCCCAACTTCTAAATTTACGAAGAAGCCAGTTAGAGACAAAGAGAGAAGTTTCTTACGCGCGTTGTTTAAGCGCTGCCAGAAGGTATACGGGTAGTGGGACACGTAGCTGCTTCAGGGCGGGGTGAATTAAGGTCAGGATAAGACAGATGGTGTTCAGTTAGCATGCCTATTATTTCCAGGTGGAGACCAGTTTCTCCTTGAAGGGTAAAAGGGACCTTCCTAAGTTTGACAGGACTTCAAGACATAGTAGAAGACTTGCAAAAGTGGAACCCTACAAGAATTTTACCTGCTATAGCTCTTGTACATTTGTAGTCCATGTCATATTGACCACCAGCATTGACGTTACATCTTGCATTATCTGTTCTACAGAATGAGATATTTGACTTGTCCTTGAAGAAGAAGAAGAAAAAGAAGAAGGTTCCGTTCTTTGACCCGGACGCAGCGCCGGGAGAAGGTACCAACGATCAGGAGGAGAATGAGAAGACAGAGGAGCCAATGAAGGACAAGGAGAAGGATGAAGATGGTGATGACGAGAAATCTGAGGTTATTGATGGTGAGGTCCTCTTAAAATAAAAGTCTTAATTTTAAACTTCTGCATGTTGGCTACATGGCCAGATCTGTAACCTCTACTCTACTGTCAAGTTTATTTTTGGTTGATCCCTATACAGAACAGGCTCTACATGATGTACAGTAAATGGTTTCCAGTTCAGAATCAGCAAAAAAGCCCACCGCAAGGTTTGGATTTTTGGAAGGCAGGAGTAGTCTAGAACTGACATAGTCACATAGGAGTCGTCTGTCCGAATGCAAAAATATGCTGTTTCAGAAATCGCAACACTGTTTCTGGGAAGTAGTTTTCCTGGTGTCGCCTCTCAGGATGACTTTTTTACCCCGTTTTCAGGTGGAAGAAGGAAAATTGAATCCCAAACAGTTTAACTCCTTTATGCCACTCTTTGTCTATCTCCTTTGTGGGTAAATTTGTGTTATGGATTGGTTACTCACTGCCAACGCTTTTCTGACCCCTGACCCCTATCCATGTTGCATCATCTTTTCACTTTGTTTACTCCCTATATCATTCAGAAGGATATAAATACATTACTGCAACCACTTGTATCATGTTTTCAGCCACATAAGTAAACACTTGCTGAATGTTAACAGCCACTGTTTTCTCATTGTACTGAGTTAGAACTGGCTTTTTATCAAGTTGCTCACAAATTCAAGTCCTGGTACCTACACTTTTAAAATGATGATTAAGCAGTTGGATCTGTTATACCATGGTTTCAGTGAAACTTTGGGTCAATGCTTAAAACAACCACACTTTTTTCAACTGTATGTAGTGTCAAAGTTGTAGGCTGTTCCAGATATTTCTCTATTAGAAAAGAAGTTTTAGTTATCAATACTGTCAAAGTCTGAGTTTTTCAAAGCACATCACTAAGTTATAGTCTGCAGTGCATGCTGGGTAGTCCGCAGTCATAGTGCTACCTAGCACCTTTACTTTTCAGGCAGGAAAAGTCGCCGCGTCACCTTCGCCTTGCCTGAAGATGAGGATGGTGAGCTTTCCCGTTTGGGCTGACCTGGTACTACTCTCTTCCAGGGTTGGAGCCTGAGTTTCCTTTGCCACTGTTAGCTTCAACTGATCCTGTGTGGTCAGCTTAGTCCGCCCCAATGATTTTATCTGTTTGAAACAGAGTTACAAGTTTCAGGCATGTAAAATCACAGACACAGGTGTGCTAAAGTGACCACATAGACTGATAGAGAGAGAAGCTAACAGTGGCAGAGGAAACCCAGTCTGCTGCCCTGGGAGACAGTGGTGACCAGGTTTAGTTTAAGCATAAGTGCTCCATGCTAAAGGCATAGGCCAGGAAAGATACATCACTGAAACACATCTTGTTAGGGTCACAAAACATCCTCTGTTGTCCAACAGCTTTTGCAAATTAGTAAACAAATAAAATCCACCAGCTGTAAATCCACTAGCTATTATTTGCTTGTCATCTCTTTTCAAGAGGCAAACTGAGAGTAGGACAGCACAGTACAAAAAGGGAGTTAAGAATGGATTTTGGGAGCAGATGAAAAAGAGAGGCTTTGTTGTTCTTCAGACTTTTTCCCTTGTTTTTGAGCCCATTCATACTACATGTGATCACATGGAAATTACCCTCTCATCTTGCATTGCTTTTCCTTTCATCTAGTCATGCTCTCTGTTTCTCTGGCTTCTCTGTACAAATATCTTCTAATATCACACAGGATTCCCACATTCTTACCTGTACATGTAACTGTAAGTAGTACAGGAGCCAATAATTGGACAGCTTACATTGTACACAAGATGTTGCAACACCCATCTTTATCGCATGATGATTTGCCATTGGTACCAGTGAATCACAATGCTGCTGCAACGGTCTGCCAATGTTGCATCAGCGCATTACTGAAAATGAACATTGTGTTTTAAATCAGATTCTTTCTTTCTTCTGTTGAATATATCGTGAAAAGTAGGTTAAAAATTGTGTTAACAATGCTCTTACTAAGGTTGCATCCACTTGTGTTGGTTACAGCTGAAGTTGAAAATGGTTAAAATTAGAACTGAAAATACTGGCTACCTAGAATTTGGGAAACAACAGGGCAATTTGAAAAATGTTAGAATCAACAGTATTGTATTCAGTAAAGAAGGTGTGATGGTTCAGAAGAAAGAAGCCAATTTGATTGACAGATGGAACCATTGGTATGTGGTATGAAGTTAAAATTTCAAAATTGTAGTGCCTTTCCACATTGAAGTTACAAGTGAAGATACTGTGTGCTCTGTTGTCATTCAAATCAAAGTGTTAACCTTAAATGTGTTACTGACGTCTATCTATATTCTTAATTGCAGACTTGGCTTCTCTGGACTTGGGTTTGAAAAAGAAGAAGAAAAAGAAGAAGAAGATTTTTGACCTAGCAGATCTTGACGAAGCTCTACCGGTAAGTATTGTAGATCATTGCCTAATAGTTAGGGAGCATGCAAAGACATAGGTATGGAAGAGTCTTTTGACTGAATTACATGAAACGGTACTTGTCTGAATAAACATTTGGGTTTTCTTGTACTCCAACATGCCCTAGATAGTTTTTACGTGTCTCAACTCATTTTTGCCTACCGAACTTAAAATTATAGATGTTTTTTTTACAAGACCTAGCAACCTGATGTCATTAATCATAGATGTTTGTTCGTTTTGACTAGGAGAAGGACAACAAGCTGGATTCCGAGGAGAAGGGCGTGTCGTTTGAGGACACGGGCGCAGGAGATGACGCCCAGGGATTGGACGATGACCTCGATCTGGACTTAACCAAACTTAAAAAGAAAAAGAAAAAGAAGATGGCTGACGTTATAGATGATGACAAGGAAGATGAAGGTAGCACCTTCCCAAGTGTCTGTCTTTTTTTATGTTACCTCTAACTTACTGTCTTTGTCATCTTTCGTCTTCTGTCTTTGAAACAGATAAGAGACTTCACCGATTCAGTTGTCTCTAATGGAAAACAAATTTCTATATTGTAGGGAAACAGTATTATTCATTGAATCGATTGGTGGTAAATCAAATCCCAAATTCTGATTACTTGAAATGCTCTAGTTGATCTATATAATGCTTCCCGAGCTTCTGACTATGGCAATAAGGCCTAGGAAAAAAAATGTTGTGTTTCCTGTTTCCCTACCTACCCTAAAAAAACCTGCCGACCCTAGACTTTTTTTTTGGGTGGGCAGTGGAGTCACATAGCTTCCAGTTAGAATTTTTATTTAGCCTGCTTCCTATTGAAGTAAAACACTGCTTGTCCCATCTAATGAAGGATAAATGTATCTATCATGCACAAAATTAAAGTTTGACATTGAAAGACAAGTGTAATCATACATTTCAGTCTACTTTGTTCAACTGTATTGTAAATATGTATCACTAGAATTTTGGACAGCCTAAAAAAAAAAAAGAAAAAAAAAAGATAATCCCTACCTACCGACCCTAATTTTTTCAGGACTGAAACAGGAAACACAACATTTTTTTTCCTAGGCCTAAGTATTTCCTCAAAATATGTTTTCAAGGGATTTTTTCACCTCTGTTTCTGTCCTGTCTCTGTCCTGTTTCTTTCTTCTGTGTGACTGGCCAATTCTCTGCTGTCTTCCTTTGGTGAGAACTTAGTCTCTCATTTTCTCCTCAACATTTTAATGAACTCAAATTTTTCAAAAGAGATGTGTGTGTCTTGTGTATGTACTATATCTGTCTTCTATATGTGTCATACAATGTATGTTTCTGTGTTGTATGTGTGCAAAACATATTTTTCCTATGTCTGTAAACAAAACAGTAGCATTGGCTTGTTTAAACTGCTGTGCCAACAGGAATATTGTTCTTGTTTTACAGATGATGAAGCACCCAAAATTGGCTCCCTGGGGGGTCCTTCATGGCTTGGCTCGGAGAGAGACTATACCTATGATGAGGTCAGTTACCACAGCTTTGTCAAACGGCATCACTTGTCAAATTATTCACATTGTTTCTTCATTCAGTTTTGATTCAACAAAAGACTGTGAAAACCAATGAAGTCATCTTGTATCCTTGCCCTCCGTTCTCCAGCTCCTGTCGCGGGTGTTCGACATCATGCGGGAAAAGAACCCGGACATGGTGGCCGGCGAGAAGAGGCGGTTTGTCATGAGGCCGCCACAAGTCGTCAGAGTGGGCACCAAGAAAACCTCTTTTGTCAATTTTGCTGAAATTTGCAAATTGTGAGTGGAACAAATGATTTTCTATCAAGTCCATGTATCTTTCTGTATTTGAAAAATTTGATTGTTTACATCTTTGTAAAAACTAAGGTGTGAAAATCTTTTAGTCTTCAGTCAGTTGCATGAGTTGGAAATTTTTGTTGGCTTGTTTTGATTGTCACCTTTGTAGTGTTTTCAACCATTTTTCCTCTCCGATTTTTTGTCAGGTTACATCGACAGCCCAAACATCTGCTGGCCTTCTTATTGGCTGAGCTGGGGACAAGGTAAGACATGGGACTGTTTTCACTTCGGTCATCATGAAATTGAAGTTCAAAATCCACTCTAGGTTTCGGGTAATTTAAACATGTATGAATACTGGGTGAGAAAATAGGAGTTACAAATGTACATGTAGATGAACATTTGAATCTTTTGATGCTGTTGGACAGCCACATGTTGAAGTGTTGTTTTATTTGCAGTGGTTCCGTGGATGGCAATAACCAGCTGATCATCAAGGGTCGCTTCCAGCAGAAGCAGATCGAAAACGTACTCAGGAGATACATCAGTAAGTCCCCCTTTTATTGTCATAGGGAAACTTACATGGGAGACCCACCAGTCACTTTGTGCCTTTTAGACATGTAGTATGATTGTGTCTTGCTTGTATTACAGTTTTGTTATGTGAGCATTGTTTAGCCTAACATGTAAGGCCTAGGTCATATTTCCAAATGCTGGGCAGCTTTCGGGAAAGAAAAGTATGATATAAAAGACACTAAACTACACAAGACATAGAGAGAGTTGTCATGGGCATTATTTGTGTATTCATTTCTATTTTTTTTGTTTCCACAAACTGCCCGGCTGGACCACCGGTTTGGAAATGTGACGTTAGTCTGACAGATTATGAATAAGTGGATATGAGAGAATAGGATACGATGTGTAACCATCACCTTTCTGTGCCCACAGAGGAATACGTGACGTGCCACACCTGTAGATCTCCTGAGACCATCCTCCAGAAGGACACCCGGCTTTATTTCCTGCAGTGTGAGACCTGCCACTCGCGCTGCTCCGTAGCTAGCATCAAGTCCGGCTTCCAGGCCGTCACCGGCAAGAGGGCTGCCCTCAGGGCAAAGGCCACGTGAGGTCAAGGGTCATAGGGTAGCTCATCTTCTTGGAGAGCTGACATACTGTGAACTGAATCTGAATTGGTTAACACACCAACTTTGCAGGCACATGGTGGCCTCATAAATGACATGTCACACTTATACCATTCTACTGTTTGAAAAGATCAAAGAAAGACTCCCACTGTGTTTGATGACAACAGGTCCCTGCAATAGTTTGCAGCAGAAAGAAATTCTTTTAAAGTCATGTCAATCTAAATTGGTCGATTGGTTTAGGGCATTCCGGTTTGGTGACAGTATTGTATTTCGGGAGAGAAATTTTGGCAAACTTTAAATAATGCTTTCAAATATTTCAATAACCAGTTAGCTGTTCAAAACAGAAGACAAAGTGTTGCCTTCCATCCTTGCCACAGAAGGAGAAGTCTATTGTGAAACAATGCCAGGACTAGGGCTGGGTACCGGTACAGAAAATTCAGGTCCAGGTCCGGTTCAGGTCCAAAGGATCAGGTCCAGGTCCGGACCTGAACCTGGACCTGATGCAGTATGACTCATACCAATGGTCTATTTCACTACCAAGAAATCTGTTTGGTGGAGTATTAGACTTACACTGGCGTTTTAAAATCCTACAACGCTAACTGCACCTGTACGATTGGCTGTAAAACTTGGTAGAAATTACTATAAACTCTACACTACTTCACTCTTGTTATTTTCTTCCACCTGCAAGCGTCAAAACGTGTGAATTCCCATATAATAATCTGTTAATTTTCTAATCGGTCCAACATCCGGTCCACCTAATTTTTTCAGGTCCGGTTTTTCTGGACCGGTCCAATAAGAAAAACCGGTTTTGTACCGGTACGCTGTACCGATACCCAGCCCTAGCCAGGACACATCTTTGTGTATGTCAGCACTTTGTTGAAGAATGAACTATGCTGACCTTCACCCCGTCAGGTCACCCCAGACTCCTCTGCATTGCTCCTACACATGTAAATACACCTGAAGCATTGATTATAACATAGCAGGCGCTCTGAGTTCAGGCTTGTACATGTACCTGTAATAGAGCAATGTACAGTTGGTGCAAAATGATAGAAACGCAACTTTATATAACAGGGTACTGTTAAAAAAAGTGAACATTATGTTTTTCAATTCTGTAAGTACAAAGGTGATAGTTCAGATGGCTAGTGTGTTGAAAATGTACTTGCTTCCTGCATCAAGAAATTGTACCCTAGATATGCCAATGCTATGTACTATTGTAGCAGTGCACAATACATGTACTTCTGTAACATTTTAGGACTACTGTATGGATTGAAGCTAGCTGCAGATACAATCTTGGGAAAGATAATATGTTACAGGTTGTATCACACTGTGACTGTCTTTAATAATTGTATTTTCTCTGTTACTTGTATGACTTCTCCTACTTTACGGAAACAATCCAGGATATAAAAATGCTGGAAGAAGATGTTTGTATTGTCAGGCCTGTCTTAGTCATTGTCTAACACAAGAGATTAGGATTATTTAGCCCAAAACACTCCCAAGTTGTTTTTACCCCACTTCAGGCCAGACTTATTTGCTGATATGGATGAAATCTTTGATGAAGGTTAGACATCCAGGTAATAAGATATGCCAAATAGCAATTACTCAATGGATGATACCATCTGTAAGCCAAACAAATGTTATGGTAGGCTATCCGTCAGTTTTCGTCTTATCTCATTTTGTGAATGAGCAGGGATATGGTGTGCTGGTTGTTCTGTTTTCTTGAACACACATGATTGTGCATGTTCCTCGGTGGGGTGAATTTGGCCTTTTTGGTGTTCAAAACTACTGTTTTATGGTATAAAACTACTTTGCAAAATGTATGGTATAAAACTATTCTGCGAGATATGAAGAAAATGCATATAATCAAACTCAAGGAGCCAGCAATACACAAACTTAACTGAGCTAAAAACAATTGACCTCAAACATTTTAGGAAGTCCCTACTGCATTTTGTTGTGTTTTATGGAAAGTTACAACTTTACAAAACAAGAAATTTGCAAAAATTATGCCAGTGTAACAGCTCTTGAAGGCTTAACCAAATGTACAAGTTGTTAACCGTCCATTTAATGAAGCTTGATTTGTGCTGAAATGTACTGCTGTCTAGCATTGCTGCTCCTGCCTCACTCAAAAGTGTCTCCATAAAATAATCAATAAAATAGTTTAAACTGTATGAAATGTCTCTGATGATAATCTGATGATATGGTGTTTTCTCCTTTTTTTTCCTGGATTTTACAGAAGATCATTGCAGCAGGTGAATTGAGTCTACATTATACTGTTATCAGAAAATTAAAATACATGAAGGTGTTGGAACAAGATTTTAATGAAACAGCATTTAGGTTGGAAATTTGCTGTGCTGACAGACATCCGATACAGTGTCTCCTTCACGTAGACGAAAATAATTGGTGCCTAAAGGTAAGCATTTTAGGGTAGATGAGTGCCCTGACCAAAAAAAAAGCAAGATCAGTGGACTCAAAACTGATTCCTGGAGCCCAAAGAGTAGAGGGGATGTTCCCACATCAGTAGATATTTTCTTTCAAATCAGAAAACGATTATCCGAGAAGCAAGAAATTGTATTGATATGGCCTAAGATAGAAATAAATTAGTAGGACGCACATACTGCGGTTCCTGAATGTAAAATGTCCTGCACATAATCGTAAAGACATTTTCTTTCACCCAGGGCTATGACTAAACCATGCATAAATTATGTTAATGAGCCCATATCTTTGTAGCCACCATGACTGAAAATGTGAAATTGTACATTCTGCTTCATCTAATATTAGATCATGACAGGTAGAATAAACGAAGATATGATAGTAAACAATCTGGCTTGTTTAAAAGCGGAAATAATGTCCGTCAGTGCTGGTACGTGGAACATATTGCAAACCACACACGTTGTAGACTTGTACAAGTACCTATTCATTTTCACGACCGCGATTGCTTCATGCCTTAAACTAATGAGTAAGGAAAATAACGAGCCGGAGTGACGACCGGCTCCTAGCTCAGTTGCTAGAAGAATTTTTTAGGGGGTACAGGTCGCCCTCGAGTGACCCGCTTACTTCGCGGGATGCTCGTGTGTAGTGATCTGCCCCAACCCCCCACAAACAAATGTAAGGTAGCAACGAAACAGGTGTTGTGAAACCCTTCACTGTACTGTTTTAGGCCCCTCCTTTCGGCTCAAAATTAAAAAAACAAGCATTCTACATCGAAAAATCATAATCTCAAGTTTAATTTTCCGTAAAAGTCTATTGTTGATGACGTCTAGGCGTTGACGTGACTGATATATGATAAAATGTGATGACCTGGTGGACGTTTGTTTAGAGCAGGCGTTCTGTGCCTACCCATAAGCATTTGTTGTATACGTATATCCACAGTGCGACGTATATCGAAATAAAAGAATTTTAAGACTGAGTTTCAAACATGTATGAAAGAAAACTGCGTGTACTAAAAAGCATTTCCGCAGAAAAAATATCACTTTCCCACACCGGGAATCGAACCCGGGCCTTGGCGGTGAGAGCGCCAAATCCTAACCACTAGACCATATGGGATTGCATGATGACGAATCGAAATTAAACGTATATATACCTACGTTTTAGTAGTACGTCTAGCTTTCAGTTTTGTGTGGGTCTTGAAGTTTGAGAAAAGATAGTTAGTGTCATGATTATATGATGTGAAATAACATTTCATCTAATCACTCGTATTCCTGCATGATTGTACTTTGCGTTGAAATGAACATGTTGTGGATGTGCAATGCTAGTACTGATCGCATGGTGGCGCTTTTAAACAGCCCTTGCTTTACAACAACCTGTTTTCTCCCCTTTGCTTCATCAAATTGCTCTGTGCTTTCTCTTCAAATACCCCAAATTTATGACCTTTACGTGATTATTAGCATAGTGTTGGACCGGAAAACTGCAGTTTGCAGATACAGTTTCAATGTTTGGAATATTTTACAAATTGAAAAAAATTGTTGCTATCATCCAGCAAAATGTTGCTTTTATTTTTAATAACCCTAGTTAAAAATCAATCAGAAATTCAGACTCCAAATACATTCTGTTGATACAGCTTGTTTTATTAAACTGGTATGATGATAAAAATCACTGTGCATTTCCATAAGAGCAGTTCAGAAGTTTGGAACTTGGTATACATGTACATTGAGTCATTGACATCTTACACTGCCTTTCCCAGTACAAATTCAAAGGAATAAGTCTACAATGCAATATAAAACTGTTCCTTAAAAACAAAAGTTTAAACAGTTGAATGAAAAATTGTTTTTCCTTATGGCCTAGTCAATTTTCTAGCTTTTCTATACAAACTTTAACATAACAAAAATGACATATGAAAACAGATCTGTGCAAACAGATGGTTTACAGAGCAGGGTAGTTTGTGGAGTGTGCCGGTTTGTGCTTGGCCCTCTCCTGTTCCAGCACCTGTAGGCTGTATCTCATGGCATGTGACGTGTTCAACAGTTCTCTGGTCCTGGTGTCAGCCGAGCGAGTTCTAGACGCCACGCTTGTGTTTACAGAGACACTTGGTGCCATAGACCTTGCTCCTGGCTGGAAGCGTACAGAGCTCTTCAGGTCTAAGTTAGAAGCAGCCGGAATGGTGGAAGGACAAGAATTCTGCCATCCAGCAAGGGTGTGTCCTGACAGACCGACGGTGTCCGAGGGGTCGAAGCTCCGTTTTCGGTGAGGCTTAACACGGAGGGAGTTCACCAGGGATGATCGAGGGACGCTGACACGGACGTAAGCTGGAGATTCCAATGTCTCCTCACCACTTCTTGTGGACCTGGGATTGTAAAAAACATTGTGTAAGCAGGGGACATTTTACATGTAACCAATACCTTTATGTCACATACAAAATTTAACACTTCAAGAATTTTCCCATCAGTTTCGAAAAACTACTTGCAACAATATAGAATCAAACGAAAGTTGGTTTTACCCAATAGGATTATCAACATGACCTACTTGCAGATGGCACATTCACTGTCGCCAGCAAAGTTGCTGTGCATGGGGGTTGGGAAGAGCCTGGAGTTCAGCCTGTAGCTGTGGACACAGTCGTGAGTGTCATCCGAGGCTCCCGCGGGGGGTAGCGGGGACTTGTGTCGGCTGAACTGTAGAGAAATCAGCAACAGGAGTCAGTTTGTACAATTGGTTCATAATAATAATAATAATAATATCGGGTGTATTTTGCAGCCAGTAGGTACCCAAAGTGTGAGTAATGAGGCTGTTTAACGTGGTCAAGGCACCTCCTCGGGCATGGGACCCCCGTTTTACGTCCCTCCCGGAAGACGATTTCATGGAAAGCTTCGTGAGGCTACAGCAATCCGGACATCCTTGGTTGGTCCACTATCCAAGAACTATCTGGACCGCGCGTTGCTTAACTCCCAAGATAGAGGGATCGGGTGTACCAACGCGCCATGCGGCCGTAGCGTTTAGCAGCCTACTAGTACTACTAGTATGTAGAAAAGAAAAGCATACGTCAGTCCTGGAAGTGGAAACCTATAATGAGTCCCAACTCACCTGTGGTGTCTTGACCTCCAGGGTTGCCTTGTGCTCACACTCCTCCCTGTTCACCCTCCGGAATTCTCGCAGCTCCTCGAAGAAGCCCTCCGAGCGGTCCAGCGAGGACGCATCGTTATCCAGCAGCCCAGCGATCCAATCATAGCCCAGCAGAGGCTGGTCATCCTCGCGTCCCTGGGCCTGTAGCTCCCCCACCGTCATGGCTGACTGGTTACCATGGTTACTGCCTCCTCCAACCATGGTCCTCCTCTTCACAGGTGTCCTGAGGATGGAGCCAGGCACCTTGGTTGTCTCCTTGGCTCTGCGGTTGTTTCCTTCATCATACAGGTGAGGGGTGTGTGGTTCGTGGTCAACACGTAAACTTGACTCTTGACCTGCCAGGTGTTCTGACAACAGGTGTCTGGTTGACTCACCTGTAGGGAAGGTGTCATCTTCAACATCTTGAGTCGCAGCTGTCAGCACCTTTCCTCCATCCTCTCTTAAAGGGGTTGAGTGAAACCTTGGGAGCCTTTCCACTCCTTGTACAGTGTCTTGAAGTTGTCCTCCTGGCCTAGAAACTTCGTCCACAAAAGTCACTTTCTTTGGAGTCCTGACTCTCAGCCTGGCTGGTTGCCTAGCGACTGCTGACCCCCACCCAACTCCTGTAGAGTCACCGACTCTGGTCTTCTTATGGTCAGGACTTCGCGCCTCCTTGGGAAGGTTCTCCACATCCTTGACGCCTAAGACGTCTCCCGTCTTGTCCACTGGCACCTTGTAAGTGTCTCTTGGTCGTTTCTGACTCACGGAAGACGCTTTGACGAGTTTAAGCGACTCCTTGACGGCGGCTTGCCGATTCCGCAGCTTCTTGATCAGAAGTTGGTTTTCGTACCGCAGATCGTCCAATTCTGTCGGAAACTCAGCCATACTTAATTCTAATACCTTTACAAAGCTTTCAGCTATCACTGATTACTTTAATCAGAGTGCAAAATCGTCGTAAACGGGAGTTTTGTCTACACGAAGCTTCCCTCCGTCCCAGGTTTCCGCCATCTTTCAAATTATTTTTGAAACTGAACCCTGCTCCCATGATGCAACGTACACATTATTCACAACAACATGGCGGCGCCCTGAGGTAAACGTGAGTTGTTTACTTGTTGTTTCTTGCGATGTTCCTGGACAACCGTTAGTTTAATAAGAGTTATTGTTACACTTTTTGTAAGACAACAATATCACAACTTCAGAAAAAAACTCCCTAGCTCCTTACTAACGTAACCTGGCCTGGCCTAGCGCTATAGTGATATTTCTGCGGACTCTGTTGATGGGGAGGGGGGCGCAGGTAGTCTCATATGATTTCATATCTTTAGACAAAGATGGTAAAGGTTTGCAAATAACATTTTGGAAAAGATAATTATATGGCCATTCTTGTCCTTCAATCTATAAACAAAAGGTTATACAAATACATATTTAAATGGAAATATGTATGACACAAATTCGAGACTCCTGAGTCCTGCCTAACAGAAGAACTCTACTCTAAAATTACTGAATCAATATTAAAGTTAGAATTATAATATAAAATGTTTGCATAGTAATATTTTGATCGACCGATATAACCATATCATTTTGTGTGTGTAGAGATTGTGACTCAGGCACTTATTAACTCCAACAGGTATCAAGGTTTTCCTACCCTGCTGAAGTTGCTGTGAATCATTGTCATCTCACTGAGGTACAACTCAAAAGCCCAACAGCCATGGCCAAGTTTGTTCCCAAGTTTTGGAAACCTGGTGAGTCTGTATGTCATCCAGGGGTAATTGATGAGATCTAATCTAGATCTTCCGCATGTACATTAGTTATTCATAACATTATTTGGCCCCTGCAGTTGTTTCATAATCTTTTTTTATATAACGCTACGGCCTTGTGACGCGTAGATACACCCGAAACCTCAATCTCAGAAGTTAAGCAAGGCGTAGTCCGGTCAGTTCTTGGATGGGCGACAACCAAGGACCACCGGATGCTGTAGCCGACCAAGAATAGTCATTCCACGAAATCGACTTCCGTGAGGGACGTAAAACAGGAGTACAGTGCTCGAGGAGGTGCTTTGACCAGGTTAATCAACCTCATTAGTCACTCTGGGTACTTATAAGTTATCATAGAGAACTCTATGAGTTCGTCAGGCCAGGTAGGGTAGTTCCATTTTAGGCCGGGACCCCCGTTTTACGTCCCTCCCGAAAGACGATAGCAATCCCTTACATGTCCGAGCCGAGCCGACCCTGGAATCGAACTCAGGCTCCATGGAATTGGATCCAGATGGCCAAGCAGTACTTGCCTATGGCACTGGCTGCAAATACTCCAGATAAATGAAAATTAAAAGGTGAAATGTGAATTTGCATGCTGAGAGTAAGAGAGCAAACTTCAAGTTCAAAACCATGAAGACACATACATCTATACCTAAAAGTGAAAAACTCAGTCAGGTGCAAAAGACATATTATCTAACTTCCTTGCATTCTCAGAGAAAAAGAGAAATGAGATTTAAACTCTTTGTTTCCCCATCTGTACAGGTACTGAAGCCCCAGGTGTGCATGAGGAGAGACAGCAGGTGAGTGAGGGGAGCGGTGAAGCTGTCGTGCACAACCAGAACGCCTCACTGTCCATCCAGCAGCAGAGACAGAGACTACCTGTCTTCAAGGTAAGGCTGGAAAATTGTCATTCAGATGGTTTTAACAATCATGTATTCAGCAAGTAAGAGACACTACTGGTTCTGTAAAAGAAAACTCTAGTCTCCATTCATTTACCAGTACCTGCCCGTTCATTTGCACCTTCTATGTTCATTCCTTCCTTCCTTTCCCCCTCACTCTCCAGTATCGTAACCAGATCCTGTACCTAGTAGAGCGGTACCAGACAGTGGTGATCGTTGGAGAGACAGGCTGCGGCAAGAGCACACAGATCCCACAGGTATATATGATTTGTTTCTTGCTTTGTACTTTGTTAGCAGTTGAAAATTGTGAATGGACTTTCATTTTTGGATACCTTTCGCCCACAAGCACATAAGCACTGATACAAAATATTGGAAATTATAATGCTGTCTAGGTAAAGTTTTTCTATAGCCATATTATAGCTCCCAATTCTCTTCTATTTGGGGAGAGGACAGAAGAGACTTGGGAGCTATAATTTGGCTGGGTATCAGGCTAGTTTTTTTTTTATCCTTTGAGTGATATTCAGTCATTTGTGTTGATGGTGATTTTTAAGAACTGACAATGTTGCTGTTCCTGTGTAGTACTTGCTGGAGGCTGGGTGGGGAGCGGAAGGTCATGTAATAGGGGTGACCCAGCCCAGGAGAGTGGCCTGTACCACAGTGAGTAAAGCACGGTCACATATGTCTAGGCCCACTCTCTGTAGTGTCTGTCCTTGTGTATATATTTTTGGATGTACACTGTATTTTCACTGTTTGGTACCAACAAAAGTTCAACCATTCATTTTGCATAAAATTAAAACTTCATGACATCTTTGTCAAGTCACTAGCAGTGCCACAAATTTTCAGCAAAGTTTCATGCATGTGAGAGTGGACTAATTAGCTTTGTCCCATTAGGTGGCCAATCGAGTGGCAGAAGAGAGGGGCGCAGTCCTAGGTCACGAGGTCGGCTATTCCATCCGGTTTGACAACCGCTTTGATCCAGAAGCTACCAGAATCAAGGTAAAGTTTCCATCTTTTCCACGTTTGCCACCACATAGTGTTATCAGAAAAGATGTCTGTGTTGGTTTCTAACATTGTATCAAGGAATGAAAAGTGGCATCTATCTCAGTATATGGGAACCAAGAAATTGAATGCCTCATGATGTTGATTTGTTGTTATTGACTTGTTTCCTGCAGTTCCTGACTGACGGGATGTTGGTGCGGGAAATGATGGCGGATCCGCTACTCAAGAAGTACAGGTAAACAACAATAAATCAAACAAAGAATTAAACTTCAGAGTGAACTTCAGGAAACAAAATTATACACATTGATCAGCAAGATAATGTTTTTTGTTTGTTTGCTTTGCAGTATTTTGATGTTGGATGAGGCCCATGAGAGAACCCTACACACTGACATCATCATTGGACTGCTGAAGAAGGTACATGTAAATGTTGGCTTGTTTCCTTGCTTTGTTCTAAATTCTAAATACTAGCATGTGAGAAAAAGACATGGAAACTGTGTGAAATATATTATTCTACAATTAGTATGGACAGACCAAAACTGTGTGATTTTCCTCTTTTTTTTGGGGGGGGGGGGAATCTCTGTCCTTTCAGATAACATCTAGACCACAAAACATAGCCACATGGAATTTGTGCCATATGATCATCTTCTTAGGTACATTAAAGTTATATAAAGAATATATGCTTAGCTGTAAGTTTGTTTTCCTGCTGTACAGATTCAGAAGAAGAGAGAAGACCTACGGATCATTGTCTCCTCAGCCACACTGGATGCAAAGGTACCAGGCTCTATCTCTCTCTTTGTCTTTCTCTCGATCGATTTAACATCCATTGTTACCTGTTTTGCAAGGGTTGGATGTTGCAGGATGTCGCTTAAGTCTAGCTTCCAAATTCTCTTTGTTTCTGTGATTGGCTGGTAGTCTTAGCTCATAGAAATCATCCTGCGGAGGGATGCAAATTTTCGTGAATGACAAGGAGAATTTGCAGTGGCTCAGTGTGTCTTTTCTTGCAAACCTTGTGTCATCATCTTCTGTTTTCTCTCTTCTCAGGCATTCAGGGATTTCTTCAACAAGAATGTTTCTGACCTGGAAAGGTAAGGCTGTTCATTACCAAACTACTGTATCAAAGAGGGTTATATACTAGTTAATGCAGACTGTGTTATCATTTTTATTGATGAAAATTGGCCTTTCTTCCACCTTTTGAAACAGCAGTGTAGAGCAGATTTGTATATTGAACATTATATGAATTCTTTTTTTTCAGCTTTGACACAGCTCACATATTGTCCATAGAAGGAAGAGCATTCCCAGTCAATGTCTACTACAGAGAAAGGTAGGGGTCATTCTTACTGCACTAATACAAAGTTGTGCAAATATAAATACATTCATGCTTTGCAGCTGTAGAATACAATATACGATTATGGCAAGACAGTGCCACAAACCTCACTGTTTGTTTCCTTGCTTGCTTACAGACTCAAGGATAAGGGTTACATTTAGACATTAATTTAAAGATATGGTAAGATGTTGTTGACCTGTGAAGAAAAAAGGGCTCAATTGTATTCACCAGCAAAGCTTCTATTAAAAAATGGTCCTGTGTTGGAGAATTTTACCATTAGTAGCATTTCTCTGCACTGTTCTCCTCCTAATGATTAGGCCTAGGAAAAAAATGTTGTGTTTCCTGTTTCAGTCCTGAAAAAATTAGGGTCGGTAGGTAGGGATTATCTTTTTTTTTTCTTGTAATTTTTTTTTTGGCTGGCCAAAACTCTAGTGATACATATTACAATACAGTCAAACAAAGTAAACTGAAGTGCATGAGGACACTTCTCTTTTAATGTCAAACTTTAATTTTGTGCACAATAGATACATTTATCCTTCATTGGATAGGACAAGCAGTGTTTTTGCTTCAATAGGAAGCAGGCTGAATAAAAATTCTAACTGGAAACTGTGACTCCTCTGCCCACCCCCCAAAAAAGTCTAGGGTCGGCAGGTTTTTCTAGGGTAGGTAGGGAAACAGGAAACACAACATTTTTTTTCTTAGGCCTTACTACATGTACCTTATAACAGACATGCTCATGTAGTTGCATTAATTGTGCTGTATCCAGTCCAGTCCCAGACTACGCCAAGGCCACAGTGGACACCATTGTGAAGATTCACGAGGGAGAGAAGGCAGGGGACATCCTGGCTTTTCTTACAGGACAAGTGAGTTTTCATTGCTAAGTCATCCATCAGAGGTGTAAGTCATTATACCCCCTTTCCACTAGGACGGCGCTCTCACCGCGCTCTCTCTGCGACCTAAAATTTGACAGATCGCTCAACAAATTCTACAGAAAAGAAACAAATCTTTTTGCACTTTGTGTGTATTGTTGTCTTCTCGTTCACACTTTAACGTTTTGTATTGTATACCCAGTGTGAAAGCGAAGGATAGACATATCCTATTTAGGTTGCATTGAGAGCGCATCGCGATCGCCGTCTAGTGTAAAGGGGGCCTTAGCAATACAGCCTGTATAGCAGAATGTTGGGGGTTGAAATCCAAGGCATTGCCCATGAAACACAAGTATTCATGTGCTAATAATACATAACAGATTCAATCTTATAGTCGAAGCAGAGCCACACCTAGAGCATGAGAGAGAGATCTAGATCATCTCTTGCAGAGATGGTGACTGCCCCTTCCCTGGAATCATTCAGGGATAAGGTGGCAAATTTAAACTAACACTTACAGTAGACCCCCAAGACAGACCATTACCTCAAGCTACAACAGACAACCTTCTGTACCAGCACCTCTGTATCTGTATCTATATAGCCGGTATCACCGCCATTCGGCGTAACACACCAGCTTCAACTTAACACCTCTGTTATATGTTGCAAAAACATCAGCAAGATGATGGTGACCACCTAAACACTAAGAAGAACACATGCACTCATGCAAAAGTTGTGTCTGTATTTCCTGTATTATCAAACATTGAAGCACTGAATGTGTTTTGCAGGAAGAGGTGGATTCTGTGGTGTCAGACCTCATGTGAGTACATCATATACATCCAGCTGCAGTTACACATCAATTCCCTCTAACAATTTCTACCACTCTTAAGTCACTGTTGACTTCTTACTTCCAGTAGTTCAACTTTTCACGTGTAATTAACGAGGGTACTGGTAAAAAAAATATGTTTGAACAAATTTAGTTCCTTTGCTATGGAGATGCTTGTACATGTGCGATATAGTTTCTATACACATGTGAATTGCTACCTGCTAACTTTTCATTTGTAGTGAGTACAACCGCACCAACAGGAGACATGTAGATGGGAGGATGAAGATGAAAGTTCTCCCCATGTACGCTGCCCTCCCCCCCGGAGAACAGGTTAGTCAATGCTCCAAGTTGACCCTTATTCCTTCCCTCATTCCTTCACTCCAATTGATCAGCAACACTTCATGTTGAAAACCCTTAAGCCAGGAATACAACCTTCTTAATATGGGTGATTTATGAGCCATATTGATGAATTTCACTTATTTTTAAAACTTTTTTCCTACAGCTGAAGGTCTTTGAAAGAGTATCACAAAGTACCAGGAAGGTGAGTGGTGATCATTTCATGTTTTACATTAGAGAACTAATTCTTTCTTCTTTCCTCTTTTATATTTCTTTTACATTGGCAATTTGTGCAGTTTTAGGCTTTTTTTTTGTATGTGGTTTTGCAGATTAAACGAATGTTCCAGAGGCAAAGAAGCTGTAGAGTAAATAGTGATTGTTGTAAATCTGTTGTTACTTACAGATTGTGGTTGCAACAAACATTGCTGAAGCTTCCATCACCATCAATGGCATTGTGTATGGTAAGTCGCAACTCCTTACAACTCTTTTCACTCACATGTTTCACTCCACCATTCAATAGATTCTGAAGTACATGTAATAGGAATTTCTTCCCTGCATTTGTGTTTGAGAAATCATTAGCATAATGAAAGCCTTGTAACATGTTTTAAATCTTTTCTTCCAGTTGTAGACAGTGGGTTTGTGAAGCTGAGGGCCTACAATCCCCAGTCTGGAGTAGGTAAGACGATAGTAAAGAAGTCATATTTCTGTCTTGGAAATGATTGATAAATAAGTAGACTTTTGTTCTAGGCAGCTAGGTGTAACAGCATATCCTACATGGCGGCAGTTGTACAAATATTCTCTATCCTTGGAAAATTATCATTTTCTAGCTTTTTTGACACACTCGAAATACATTTTGCACACCATGTCCATACATTACAATATTTGATTTCCTTATTTATTATTAGGTTCTTGTAGGAAATCCATGGTCTATTCCAAATGAGGCACATGATTGCTTCTAACCGGGTTTCGCGTCGTTAAGAGGCGACACCTGGTCGGGAGCAGTCCACGTGCTCTCATTAACCACCTGTACATCCTCACCTGTCCATAGAACTTTTTATACGCCCAGAGCCTTTCATTCCCATATGTTGGCCGAGCTACGCCGGAGAGGTCGGACGGAGGTAGCTGGGGAGCTTTAGAGAAGTAGAGTGACATGGACGGAAGTGACTTGAGGGTGTATGATTTTAAGTGGATGGTATAAAGATATGAAGAGGGTATGGAAAGACAGGCCTATGAAGCTGGGAACTAAATTGAATTCATAATGCGTCTGAACTTTGTGAGGTTTCGTACGGTTTAGAAACTTGTCAAGCGACATCAAGAGCTTGACACCATCCTGGAGATGGTAACAACACATCTTGAACTAGGAACATGGAGAAGGGTCTATTGTTGTTGCGTTCGTCAAGCGCGGGAGAGGTGGCTAGGCCTGGTATACGACTACCGCGGATGGCTTTGAACTCGGTTCCAAAAGGGAAAAGAGATAGGGCGGCAAATGATCTAGAATGTCTGGCGGGGCTTGGATGAAGTAAGATTCTTTTGGTAAGACACTGGATAGCGGGGATTGGAAAATTGTGGTAGCCCGCTTTGGAGGTAGCTGGGATGCGGCGAAGAAGAAGATGTTGGATGAGTTTAGGGCGGCCCGCTGAACATTCGCTAATCCAGCCGCGGACAAGAAGATTGGTGTAGCTTATGTCAGACCGTCCCCGTTGCCGTGGATGTATTGCACAAGAGACGTGGGACGTTTGGGGAAGTAAGGGCACTAAAACACCCGCCCTCCCGCCCTTTTTCCCGTTCTCTGCTCGTAGACCGTTCAGTGACCCTTCGGTTGACACTCCGGACTTTTTTGCCCATACCTTAACCTTCTTCCGGAGATTCGCCTGGGGTCACTGCGGATAATGTACTATTCTATAACACATGTACAGGGATGTTGTACAGTGTAACTGTCTTTTGTTCCCAGAATCCCTTGTCATCACGCCCGTTTCCCAGGCATCAGCTGACCAGCGGGCAGGGCGGGCAGGCAGGGTGCGCTCCGGCAAGGTCTTTAGATTATACACAGGTACTTGTTTGCAGTATTTTTCATGGTATTTACAAAATAGTATTGAGAAAGTAACAAATTTGATTCCAAGGGATCTCTCAGAAAAGGGAAAAGTCTGTACCTTGTACAAAAGTTTCATGGAGTGGAATATACTAGTATACGTCATGTAGCTAGATTCAAGTTTTATACTACAATTCAAATTTTCCTTCTTGCTGTTTATTTTTATTTCGCACTTTGGGATGCACGTTCCACAAACAAGAAAATAGATTGATGTTACTTAACTACTTGTACTGACCACGTGGCGCAGTGGCAGCATATTCGGCTCGAGACCGAGAGGTTGCGGGTTCGAATCCGCCTGCCGTGTCACCGATCTTGTGCCCTTGGGAAAGGCACTTAACACGACTTTCCTCACCTAACTCAGGTGTAAATGGTACTTAGCTGCGGCTAGTGGCCTTGGCGGGGCTTTCTTGGCCGAGACAGGCTTAGGGGCATGTTCGGGCATGACGCACCCGCCATGACACACGAGTCGCGCGATCAGGGGTAGGAGGAACTCCTTACATCCTTGGTCGGAAGTCCTCCTAGGAGACGGATACTCCGAATAACAAAGCTGCATCTGCTGAAGCCGTCTCACACGTGTCATACAGTTGTGTCCCTGTGAGACTTAGTGCTCCAGTAGACGAGAGGGTGGAGAAGGAATTGCAGTCACCCCTCCTTCACCATAAAAAGTCATGTGCGGGTCAGGCAAAAAAACAGGTAAAAATGCCTGTCTGCCTGCTCATCTGTCGAAACGACAGGAGAACCAATAAAAAAACTTGTACTCAATGCTATGTGAAACTGGCTGGTTGACATGTAGCAATAACGATACCTAGGTTAACCAGCAAACCAGAATATTATAATTCCTATTTGAGTGTTTGTCAATCTTTACTTTGTTCCTCAGAGGAAGATTTCCACAAACTTCAGACCAACACTGTCCCAGAAATGCAGAGGTTAGAACAATGTCTTGTTACAAGGAGAAAGCTGGATACCGGTACATACATTATAGAGAGTCATTACGCACGTAGTCAAATGCAAGTTTTTCTTCCTGCCCTTTGGTTGTATGTTGTTATCTTGCTATATACACAATGTATGTGTTTCTACTAAGTCTTTTAATGTCCGATGTCCAATGCTATACAATGTAATTTTCTCTAATCACCATTCTGATACTGGGTTTTCTTCCCCACAGGAGCAACTTTGCCTTTGTGATCCTACAGCTGAAGGCTCTGGGCATCAGTAATATCCTCAGGTTCAACTTTCTCTCCGTGAGTCAAACAGATGTCTTCTGTTGCCCCCAAATCCCTATTTTTTGGCCTCACCATATCAATATGTTGTTTATTGAATTTGCTCTCATGGAAAATTTTCTAAGTTGGAAACAGAAAATTACATTTTATACATTAGTCATGCATCTTTCAGGATACGCATACATGATGTAGTATGTACCAGTATAAAGTAGCAGTATCCAGTTTTTGATGCTATATACAGTGCTATTACTAGTATTAGGTCCTTGTCACGAGTTGGTCTTCACACCACCCTTCCAAGCAGCTCTGTCCAGCAAGTCCACACTGGTTATACTGCTTAGGCCACACACATAAAGATATGCATGATATATAAACTCCAAAATGTTCATTGATTTTATTGTTCTCTTTCAGTCTCCACCTGCCCAGATTGTTATCAGAGGGTTGGAAGTTCTGTATGCTCTTGGAGGTATGTAGGTACCACAGAAACCATCACACAAGTGAAATGTAACCTGAAGTATTTTCTGTGCCATTAGCTTTTATTTATTCCCTGTTACAAAATGAGATGATTGATAATCAGTTTTTGTCTCTTTCATTTTGTTTCAGCATTAGACAAGGATGGTGAGCTGACACGGCCGCTTGGATCCAACATGGCGGAGTTCCCTCTCAGTCCCATGTTCGCAAAAATGCTGCTAGAGTCAGGTGAGTTTTTTAGAATCTTATTTGTATCTATTTGCTGAACTACAGTGCTGACATTGTAGTGATTATGATGATGTCACCTGTATGGGAGTGAAGTATTGTTTTTCTTGTGTCAGAGTGTGTGTATCTTTCTGTGTGTATGTCTGTGTATCTGTGTGTGTGTGTGTTTGTTTGTGTGTGTGTGTGTGTGTATGCGTGTGTGCATGCTTTTTGGCTGTGGCACGCAAGGGAATGGTGACATCTCTCATTTGTTAAAGTATGAGTTGAGTACACTTTTTCAGTACTGTTACTCTTATATTGAAGACATTAGGCCTTTGTACTGATGCTGAAACTAGTGTAAGCATGTCCATGGGGCTGAAACTAGTGTTTTGATTATTATGAGAAGGGCAAAATGTGAAAACAAAGAAAAATGCCACCATTCACAAGTCTTGTTTTGGTAGAACTCACTTGGCATAAAAGCTGTGGTATTATAGACTGACAACATGCTGTTTTCTATTCCAGGAAAGTTCGGATGCTCTGAGGAAATTCTCACAATTGCTGCCGTGCTGCAAGTTCAGAGCATCTTTGTTCACCCTTCTAACCGCAAAATAGAAGCCGTAAGTGCTTTAAATGTAACAGATATAGTTGGCTAAGAAGTGGAGCACTTTCTATTCCAAGCAACTAAAAAAAAATCTGAATTTGTAGCTGGGTTGTGTTGTTTTTCAGTCAAAAGTAGTGGCTTAGCTGCTGGTGTAATGTCGATTTTGTTGAAACTGAAGTTTTTTTTTCGTGTACAGCTAAGAGCTCACCACAAGTTTGCTGTAGAGGAGGGGGACTTGGTCACTATGCTGAATGTCTATGAGGCCTTCCTAAAGGTAACATTTGGCGTTTTCATTATTTGTACCACATAATTGGTAAGCCACATCAGTACATGTATAGGCTGTGTAAGATCCACTCACACCAGTGTACCTCTACTCATATCATTAAGTGTGGAAAGCTCTTTAAGCTGACCTGAAGCTTTCCATTCATTTCACAGAATAACAAGAGTTCAAGATGGTGCCAGCAGCATTTTCTACATTATAAAGGTGAGACCCTGATTGCTGTAACTTGGCTATATTTGATTCTTTACCTGTATTACATTGAATTCACTATTACACCTAAGTTATGCATACTAGAAATGTGTGTGTGTGGGACGGGGGGGAAGTTGATACAGACTTAACTCTGGATGTGTTGGACAAAGCCAAACTTTGCTATAATTTGTTACTTGCCTGTCAGGACTGGTGAGAGCGACCATGATCCGGGAACAGCTGAGGAAACTGCTGGTTAAGTTTGATGTCCCCATGAACTCCTCTGAAGGTGAGAAACTGTTGAACTTTTATCCTGGATGTCACTGCACTTCAGAGTTCACATTTTAGATAATTTTTTTCCAATCTTAAGTCCCCTAGAAGGAAATGATTTTCTTAGATGTAACTTTTTCCTTTGTTTGCAGGGGATGTTGACCCCATCTGTCAATGTATTGTGGCAGGATTCTTTGCTAATGCAGCCAGGTTTCACCCCACTGGCGTCTACAGGTGAGACACATCAGGACTGCATGCCATTGGCGTAGTTCATATAATAATTGAGGAAAGCTGCTGCATTTTAAGATTGCCACAAGCACTCCTTACAATGAGATATTAGGTCATCTCTGTTTGTGATAGTTTATTATGAAACTGGTTGAAGACTGTTTCCTAAACTTACTACTTGTAAATCACAAGAAAAAAATACAATATTCTAGCCTGGTATCCAGCCGTAATATAGCTCCCGAGTCTCATCTCTCCTCTTTGGAATTGCAAAGAGGAGAGAAGACACTCGGGAGCTATATAACGGCTGAGTACCTCCCTCCATGTACCAAGGATGGAACGTCCACGCCCTTGGCTTATATTTGCATGTAACAAAAGCCAAGGACGTGGACGTATTTACTAGTTTATCAACTTGTGAATCAAACCCAAATGCTTATATTTTGGCCCCATCAGTTGACTTTGTAGCTTTAG